>NC_082717.1:8258962-8558962 GCF_030144855.1 Hypanus sabinus
GGCCCATCTACAACCACTCTTTGCCTTCTGTGGCCAAGCCAGTTCTCGATCCACAAAGCAATGTCCCCTTGGATCTCATGCCTCCTTACTTTCTCAATAAGCCTGGCATTGGGGTACCTTATCAAATGCCTTGCTAAAATCCATACACACTACATCTACTGTTCTTCCTTTATCAATGTGTTTAGTCACATCCTCAAAAAATTCAGTCAGACACATAAGGCATGACCTGCCTTTGACAAAGCCATGCTGACTATTCCTAATCATATTATGCCTTTCCAAATGTTCATAAATCCTGCCTCTCAGGATCTTCTCCATCAACTTACCAACCACTGAAGTAAGACTCACTTGTCTATAATTTCCTGGGCTTTCTTTACCCCCTTTCTTGATTAAGGGAACAACACCCACAACTCTCCAATCCTCTGGAACCTCTCCCATCCCCACTGATGATGCAAAGGTCATTTCTAGAGGCTCAGCAATCTCTTCCCTCGCTTCCTACAGTAGCCTAGGGTACATCTCGACCAGTCGCGGTAACTTATCTAACTTGATGCTTCCAGCACATCCTCTTTCTTAATGTCTATATGGTCAAGCTTTTCAGTCTGCTGTAAGTCATCCCTTCAATCGCCTACATCCTGTTCTGTAGTGAATACTGAAGCAAAGTACTCATTAAGTACCTCCGCTACCTCCTCCAGTTTCATACACACTTTTCCACTGTTACACTTGATTGGTCCTTTTCTCTCACTTCTTATCCTCTTGCTCCTCACGTACTTGTAGAATGCCTTGGGGTCTTCCGTAATTCTGCTCATTAAGGCATCCTCATGGCCCCTTCTGGCTCTCCTAATTTCATTCTTAAGCTCCTTCCTCCTAACCTTATAATTTTCTGAATCTCTATCATTACCTGGTTTTTTGAACCTTTCATGAGCCTTTCTTTTCTTCTTGGCTAGATTTACAACTGCCTTTGTACACTACAGTTTCTGTACCCTACCGTCCTTTCCATCTCATTGGAATGTACCTATGCAGAATGCCACGCAAATATCTCCTGAATATTTGCCACACTTCTGCCGTACATTTCCCTGAGAACATCTGTTCCCAATTTATGCTTCCAAGTTCCTGCCTGATAGCCTCATATTTCCCCTTACTCCAATTAAACACTTCCCTAACTTGTCTGTTCCTATCCCTCTCCAGTGCTATGGTAAAGGAGATAGAATTGTGATCACTATCTCCAAAGTGCTCTCCCACTGAGAGATCTGACACTGACCAGGTTTATTTCCCAAAACCAGATCAAGTACAGTCTCTCCTCTTGTCTACATACTGTGTCAGGAAACCTTCCTGAACACACCTCACAAATTCCACCCCATCTAAACCCCTTGCTCTAGTGAGATGCCAATCAATATTGGGGAAATTAAAATCTCCCATTACAACAACCCTGTTATTACTGCACTGTTCCAGAATCTGTCTCCCTATCTGCTCCTCGATGTCCCTGTTGCTATTGGGTGGTCTATAAAAAACACCCAGTAAAGTTATGGATCCCTTCCTGCTTCTAACTTCCACCCACAGGGACTCCGTAGACAATCCCTCCATGACTTCCTTCTTTTCTACAGCTGTGACACTATCACTGATCAGCAGTGCCGTGTCCTCACCGCTTGCCACCCTCCCTGTCCTTTCTGAAACATCTAAGTAGTCATTGCTGCCCCTGAGCCATCCAAGTCTCTGTAATGGCCACAACATCATAGCTCCAAGTACTGATCCACGTTCTAGGCTCATCTGCTTTGTTCATGATGCTTCTTGCATTAAAATAGACACATCTCAAATGATCTCTTCAAGAGCGTATCTCTTCTCTATCACCTGCCTATCCTCCCTCTCACACTCTACAAGCTTTCTCTATTTGTGAGCCAACCGCCCCTTCCTCTGTCTCTTCAGTTCAGTTCCCATTCCCCAGCAATTCTAGTTTAAATTCCCCGCCAGGATATTAGTCCCCCTCGGATTCAAGTGCAACCCGTCCTTTTTGTACAAACCACTGCCCCAGAAGAGGTCCCAATGATCCAGAAATTTGAATCCCTGCCCCCTACTCCAATCCCTCAGCCACGCATTTATCCTCCACTTCACTCTATACCTATATTCACCGTCACATGGCACAGGCAGTAATCCCGAGGTTACTACCTTTGAGGTCCTGCTTCTCAACTCCCTTCCTAACTCCCTGTTTTCAGGACTTCTTTCCTTTCCCTGCCTCTGCCATTGGTACCAATATGTACCACAACCTCTGGCTGTTCTTCTTCCCACTTCAGGATATTGTGGAGGCAATCAAAAACATCCCAGACCCTGGCAGCTGGGAAGCAAACTTCCTTCCGGCTTCCACAGAATCGTCTGCTTAACCCCCTAACTCTAGAGTCCCCTATCACTGCTGCCATCCTCTTCCTTTCCCTACCCTTCTGAGCCACAGGGCCAGACTCTGTGCCAGAGGTGCAGCCACTGTTGCTTCCCTCACGTAGGCTGCTCTCCCCCAACAATACTCAAACAGGAGTACTTACTGTTAAGGGGGACAGCCACAGGGGTGCTCTCTGGCCCCTGACTCCTGCCCTTCCCTCTCCTGACTGTTACCCACTTACCCGTCCTCCCGAGGCCCCGGCGTGACTACTTACCTATCGCTCCTCTCTAACATCTCCTCACTCTCCCACACCAGGCGAAGGTCATCGAGCTGCATCTCTAGTTCCCTAACCCTGTCTCTAAGGAGTTGCATCTAAATGTACGTGGTGTAGGTGTGGCTGTCTGGGAGGTTGTGAGTCTCCTGGACATCCCATGTCCAACACCCAGTACAGAACACAGGCCTCGTAAATGTACTTCCTATTCCTATTCTTCACAAGTAACCTACTTTGCCTCGACCCATTATCACCAAAGCCCTCCTATTCTGACTCCCTCTACTCTGATGCCTGCTCCTCCAATGTCTGCTCTATAAAGCTGTCTTCCTTTTAAATGCTTCCCACTGGTCTAACTCTCTGACGTTCACGTGCCTGCACAGTTGTCCCTCGATCAAACCGCTGAAGAAAAAATGCTCTCCTTTCAAATTCATCCTGCCGGTCTAACTCGCTGACACCCACGCGCCTGCGCAGTCGTGCCTTGAACTAGATAACCTCAAGCTGGATTCTGTCTGCCACATCATTATCCTGTGTGCATCCCATGAAGCCACTCACATAACAAGTTAGTTTCATAACATCAGCAATTTCAAGTTCCCGGGTGTTAATCTCTCTGAGGATCTAACCTGGTCCCAGCATATCAATGCAACTATAAAGAAAGCAAGACATCAGCTATATTTCATTAGGACTTTGAAGAGATTTGGTATGTCACCAAAAACACTCAGAACTTTCTGCAGATGTACTGACGAGAGCCTTCTGACCAGCTCAACCTCTCTCTGGTATGGGAGACGAACGCACAGGATCGAAGCAAGCTGCAGAGAGCAGTATGCTCATTCAGCTCTATCATGGGTACTAGCCTCCATAGTACCTTAAGATATAGGAGCAGAAGTGGGCCATTCGGTCCATTGAGTCTGCTCCGCCATTCCATCATGGGCTGATCCAATTCTTCCAGTCATCCCCACTCCCCTGACTTTACCCCATACCCTTTGATGCCCTGGCTAATCAAGAACCTATCTATCTCTGCCTTAAATACACCCAATGATTTGGCCTCCACAGCCACTCGTAGCTAAAAATTCCACAGATTTACCACCCTCTGACTAAAGTAATTTCTCTGCATCTCAGTTCTAAATGGACGTCTTTCAATCCTGAAGTTGTGCCCTCTTGTCCTAGACTACCCTAACATGGGAAATAGCTTTACAATATTTAATTGGTTCAGGCTTCTTAACATTCAGAATATTTCTGTGAGATCCCCCCTCATTTTCCTGAACTCCAGGGAATACAACCCAAGAGCTGCCAGATGTTCGTCATACAGTAACCCTTTCATTCCTGGAATCATTCTCGTGAATCTTCTCTGAACCCTCTCTAATGTCAGTACATCCTTTCTAAAATAAGGAGTCAAAACTGTACACAATACTCCAAGTGTGGTCTCACGAGTGCCTTATAGAGCCTCAACATCACATCCCTGCTCTTATATTCTATACCTCTAGAAACGAATGCCAACATTGCATTCACCTTCTTCACCACCGACTCAACCTGGAGGTTAAGCTTTAGAATATCCTGCACAAGGACTTCCAAGTCCCTTTGCATCTCTGCATTTTGAATTCTTTCCCTATCTAAATAATAGTCTGCCCATTTATTTCTTCCACCAAAGTGCATAACCATACACTTTCCTACATTATATTTCGTTTGCCACTTCTTTGTCCATTCCCCTACACTGCCTAAGTCTCTCTGTAGGATCTCTGTTTCCTCAACACTACCTGCTCCTTTGTATCATTGGCAAATTTAGCCACAAATCCATTAATACCATAGTCCAAATCATTGACACGTGTGCATCCAGGACGCTTTCAGGGAGTGGTGGCTCAGAAAGGCGACATCCATCATTAAGGACCCCCATCACCCAGGGCATGCCCTCTTCCCATTGATACCATCAGGAGTGATGTAAAGAAGCCTAAAGGTACACACTCAATGAACTGGGGACAGCTTCTTCTACTTTGCCATCTGATTTCTGAATGGGCATTGGACCCATGAATATTTCAATAAAGAACAGAGCATCTGAGAGAAAGGGGAGAGGGAGAGGCAGAAGTTGAGGGAAGAGAGAAAAAGAGAGAGGGGGAGAGAGAAAGAGAGAGGAGGAGAAAGGAGGAGAGGGGAGAAATAAAGGAGAGTTAGAGAGTAAGGGGAGAGGAAGAAAGAGAGAGAGAGAAAGGGGAAAATGGAAAAGAGAGAGGCAGAGGGGAGGGAAGAAAGAAAAAAAGGAAAAATAGAAAGAAACAGAGAGGAGGAGGTGAAGGGGAGGGAGAGACAGACAGACAGAAAGAGTGAGAGAGAGAGATAGAGTAAGTGAGAGAGAAAGAGTGGGGGTAGAGGCGAGAGGGGGTTGATTGTGGTGTATGAGAGAGAGAGATAGAGAGGGAAGACAGAGAGAGAGAAACAGAGAGTGGGAGACAGACAGAGAGGAAGGGGAGGAGAGTGAGAGAGAGAGGGGGGGAGATTGAAAGACAGAAGGGAAATGGAAAAGAAAGATGTAGAAGGGAAGGGAATAAAGAAAAAGAAAGGAAGAGAGTGAGGGAAAGGACAGGAGAGGAGGAAGGAGGGGAGGAAGAGAGAAAGAAAGAAAACAGAGAGGGGGAAAGAGGGGGGAGGGAGAGAGATGGGGAGGGACAGAAGACAGAAAGAGAGAAGGGGACAGAGGGGGAAAGGGAGAGAGCGAGAGGGTAGAGTGTGTGTGAGAGAGAGGGGGAGAGAGAGGGGGAAGGAGAGAGAGAGAGGGTAGAGAGTGTGTGTGTGAGAGAGGGGGAGAGAGGGTAGAGAGTGTATGTGAGAGAGAGGGGGAGGGAGAGAGAGGGTAGAGAGTGTATGTGAGAGAGGGGGAGAGAGAGAGAGAGAGGGGAGGGAGAGAGAGGGGGTAGAGAGTGTATGTGAGAGAGAGAGAGAGAGGGGAGAGAGAGGGGGTAGAGAGTGTGTGTGAGAGAGAGGAGGGAGAAAGGGGGAGAGAGAGAGGGTAGAGAGTGTCTGTGAGAGAGAGGGGAGAGAGAGGGGGAGGGAGAAAGAGAGGATGGAGAGTGTGTATGAGAGAGGGGGAGAGAGAGGGGGTAGAGAGCGTGTGTATGAGAGAGGGGGAGAGAGAGGGGGTAGAGAGTGTGTGTGAGAGAGAGGGGGGAGAGAGGGCAAGACTGTGGAGGATTACAGGAAAGAGAGAAATAGAGATTGAGAGAGTGGGGAGACGGGGGGGGGGGAGAGTGGGAAAGGACATTGGATAAGAAATTCAGAAAGAGAAGTGAGCAGAGAAATGGGAGATCCGCCACAAGACAAAAAATGAAGCAGAGAGATCAAGAATAAGAGTGAGAGGAGTGAGCTGGAAACAGAGCAAATGTGGAATTTGACGAGAAGTGAGAGGAAGAGGGAGAGGTGAATGGGCAGCCAGAGAGTTAGTGTAAAATGGCAGCGTAGGACTGAAGAGGGGAGAATGTGTGTGAGAGAACAGGAGGATGAATGAAAGAACAGGATAGAATGATAAACAGTGTCAGGGAATAGAGTAAATAAGGACAAAAGAGAAATAGACAAAAGGGTCTTCACAACACAGTTGAAACTCTTGAATCAAAACGATAAAGCAAGATTATTTCTCATCCCTTTAGCCTACTCATAAAGATAAAATGTGTGCATCTTACCCATGAAAGCATTATGCAGCTCCTGGATCTGTAAGATGGCTGTAGTATTGTTGTAAATCATTGTTAACTACGGAGATGGTCCCTCCAAGTAGCTCGAGGACTGAGCACAAGACAAGCAGCCGTGAAGTGGTCACCCCTCTCTCACAGAATAAAATGTTTCTTTTTGAAAATTCCTTTGCACCGGTCAGTGAAGTGGAAACGGTTCTGTGTCAGACTTCCTGCTTTTGTACTTCAATTTGTATCTGGCTCCTTATCAGCACACAACACCAATGTCAGTGAATGAAGCTGTTTCCTCACCACCATTTCCTAGAATAGAAATGCAGACAGGATGGATGGAAAGGGATAAAATATCGAGGTGAAGTGGCTTTTTCCACCAACTGTTCAGTAAACAGGCCAAACATGTGCATGGGGTGTTAGTATCAATACTCAGGTGGCTGCAGCTGACCATGAATTTCCCAGTCAGATGGCATCTTGGGAGAGTTCCACCCTTAGCCATTGTGAGAGCTGAGAACAGCAGAGAAAATTAAATGAATGGGAAATAGAAAATGAAGATCGATACCAGCACTGAATAAATAGGATTAAAGTCAAATTTATTATCAAAGTGTGTATATGTTACCATATGCTACCTTGAGAGTCATTTTCTTGAAGGTATTTGTAGAAAAACAAAGAAATACAGTAGATTTTATGAAAAACTATTATAAAAGCTGAAAACAACTGACATGCAAAACAATTCAAATTGTGCAAATAAAATAAATAAATAAGGAATACTGAGAACACGAATTGCAGAGACCTTGAAGGTGAGCCTGCAGGTTGTGGAATCAGTTCAGTGTTGAGGTGAGTGAAGTTATCCACACTGGTTCAGGAGTCTCATGGTTTTAGGGTAATAATTGCTCCTGAACCTGGTAGTGTGGGTCCTGAGGCTCATGTACCTCCTTCCTGACGGCAGCAGTGAGAAGAGTGCACGGCCTGGGTGGTGGGGGTCTTTGGCGATGGATGCTGCTTTTCCTGCAGCAGCACTTCTTGTAAATGTGCTCAATTGTGGCAATAGTTTTGCCCGTGGTGGACTGGGCTGTATTTTTGTGTTTCCGTACCAGGCCATGTCGCAACCGGTCAGGATACTCTCCACTGTCCATCTATAGAAGTTTGTCAAAGTTTTACAAGACATGGCAAATCTGCACAAACCTCAAAGAAAATAGAGGCACTGTTGTGCCTTCTTTTTAATGGCACTTATGTGCTGGTCCAAGGACACCTCTGAAATAACAACACCAAGGAATTTAAAGTCACTGACCCTCTCCACCTCCAGACCCCTAACGAGGCTTGATTCATGGACCCCAGCTTTCTTCTTCTGGAGGTTAATACTCAGTTCTTTGGTTTTGCTGACGTTGAGTAAGAGGTTGTTGTTGTAGCACCATTCAACCAGATTTTCAATCTTGTTTCTGTATGTTGCTTCATCACCAACTTTTCACACAATAATACAACAGTTAGACCATAAGGTATAGGAACAGAATTAGGCCGTTCGGCCCATTGAATCTGCTCTGCTGTTTCATTGTGACTGATCGATTTCCCTCTCAACCCCATTCTCCTGACTTCTCCCCACAACCTTTCACACCCTGACTAATCAAGAACCTATCAACCTCAACCTTAACTACACCTGGCCTTCACAACTACTTGAAGCAACAAATTCCACAGATTCACCACCCTCTGACTAAACCAATTCCTCCTCATCTCTGTTCTAAATGGACTTCCTTCTATTTTGAGGTTGTGTCCTAGACACTCCTACAAAAGGAAACACCCTCTTCGCTTTCACTCTGTCTTGGCCTTTCCACATCCGATAGGTTTCCGTGAGATCCCCACTCATTCTTCTAAATTCCACCGTACAGGCCCAGAGCTCTATCGCTGTTCGTTTATTAACCCTGTCATTCCTGAATAATTCTCGTGGACCTGCTCTGAACCCTTGCCAATGTCAGCACATTTATTCTTAAATAAGGGGCCCAAGGCTTCTCACGGAAACACCAGATGAGTCCTCCAGTGACATGGGAGTGTACTGAAATTGGGTGGAGTTTTGTACATTCCAGCTGTGACCCTGTCGGTTTTCCAGGCTCTCTCCTGTTTCCTCTTCGTTCTCCAGTCACGCTGGGAGATTATGTGTCACTACAAAGCTGCTACCTCACACCTTCAGTGACCGTGAGATCTGGTGTCTGCCCTGTGTAGTCTGAGTGTTCTTGACAGGAGTCCAGTGATGGTCTATATATGGAGAGAGAGAGAGGGAGAGAGATGGAGAGAGAGAGAGGGAGAGAGAAAGAGTGAGTCAGGAGAGGGAGAGAGAGTGAGTGAGAGAGATAGTGAGAGAGATATATAGAGAGAGTGAGCAAGAGGGAGAGGGAGAGAGAGATGGAGAAAGAGTGAGTGAGAAGGAGAGGGAGAGAGAGTTAGTGAGAGAGATAGAGAGAGAGAGAGAGAGTGTGAGAGAGGGCGAGATTGAAAGAGAGAGAGAGAGAGAGAGAAATATATTTATATTTTTATATATATATAAATCTAAAGCCTGTCGTGGAGTCTGGCGGTGCCTGTTCCATTGTCAGTGTGGCTCACATATCCCGCTCTCAGAGGCCGGAAGACAGGAAACCCACAAACTGATAACTTGCAACATTCCTCAGGCCTTCATTGCCTGGATTCCAACTGGGTTTGCCCACTGACCAAAATCAGTATTAAAGTTTCAAAGTAAATTTTACTATCAATGTACATAATTGTCACCATATACTACCCTAAGATTCATTTTCCTACAAGACTACTCAGCAAATCAGAGCAGTGGACAGCCAGAGGCTATTAACCAGGGCTGAAATGGCTAACACGAGGGGGCAGTTTTAAGGTGCTTGGAAGTAGGTACAAGGGGGATGTTAGAGGTAAATTTTTCACACAGAGAGTGGTGGGTGTGTGGAATGCTCTGCCAGTGACAGTGGCAGAGGCAGATACAAAAGGGTCTTTTGAGAGACTCTTAGACAAATACCTGCTTAGAAAAATAGAGGGCTATGTGGTAAGGTAGTTCTAGGCATTTTCTAGAGTAGGTTACATGGTCGGCACAACATTGTGGGCCAAATGGCCTGCAATGCGCTGTAGATTTTTATGATTCTATAAATCTATAGATCAGTAACTATAACAGGATCATGCAGAGAGCAGGAGACAACAGACTGTGCCAATACAAATATAAATAAATAGCAATAAATAATGAGAACATGAGATAAAGAGTCCTTAAAGTCGGATCATTGGTTGTGGGAGCATTTCAATGATGGGGCAAGTAAAGTTGAGTGTAATTATCCACTTTTGCTCAAGAGGCTCTTGGCTGTGGAAGCTGGTGGTGCGAGTCTGTATTAATCTCTGCCGTGCCTGGGTGGTGAGGATAAAGTGAAGTTGGAAAAGTTTATTATCAGAATACATACGTGTCACCACATACAACCCTGAGATTCTTTTTCTGTGGGTGTACTCAACAAATCTATAAACATTAGCTATAAACTGTAAACACCAGAAACTGTTAACTGTAAACAAATTGTGCAAATGCAGATATAAATAAATAGCTATAAGTAATGAGCATGTGAGGTGAGGGCCTCCGTCGCTCAGAGTTGATATTGCGTCCCAGTTGTCTAGATACGCAAGCCAGGTCAGTCCGATAGGGAGAGAAAGCTGTTGCCCATGTAGTAAGCTCCCCCTCTCCACGCAGCTGATGAACCCAAAGGAACGGCAGAGAATAATATGGTTTGGTACCAGCAGCATCGTGGGAGTTGCCAGTCAGCATTGAAATTCAATGTAGGACCGCGTTAGGGACTACAACTCCAGATTTTTCCCTCAGGGTTTACTCTCAATGCCTTCTCCGTGAGTGAGTATTGGCACAAGGCAGTAAACGTTTGAGATCAGTTTTCCTTCTCCTAGATGAGCTGTCAACCATGGATGATGACTGATTTTAAAGCACCAGTAACCCGCCTTTGCCACTTCTGCTGTCGGTAGAAACAGTTCTACCAGGCTTGGCCACTAAGCCACACGAGAAGGCCAGGAGCTGGACTTGGTCGTCAGAGGCTGTTTGAGACACACGCTGCTGGGGACTTATGACCAATACCACCCTCACCCTGGCAATAACGACTTAAAGGAACCATGATGCATGAAGTTACAATATAACAGAGTCCTTAAATGAGGGTAGTTATCCCCTTTTGTTTAGGAGCCTGAGAGCTGAGTGGTGGTAACTGGTGCTCTGAATCCTAAAGCGTGTTTTACTTTCTACCTGACAGCAGCAGTGAGAAACATGGCCTGGGTGGTGAGGATCTTTGATGATGCATGCTGCTTTGTACTCAGTGCTTGGGAGGGCCTCACACTTCACACAAGTCAAATCCACCACCTTTTGTAGGATTTTCTGTGCAACGGCATTGGTGTTTCCATACCAAGCTGTGTGCAGTATGCAGACAACCGTGCTCTTGTGGCCCAAACGCCAGAGGATCTACAGACTGTCCTTGCCGTGGCGGTGAGAGCGTACAGCGGGATGGGGCTGACCGTCAATACCACCAAAACAGAAGTGGTTTCCCAATGGAGTACTAGAGTCTCACCCACCCTACCTGCCGTCACTGTTGGTGATGAAAAGCTGTCAGTAGTGCCATCTTTCAAATATCTGGGCAGCATTCTCTCTGAGGATAGCGGCATTGACAATGACATCCAGAGCCGCATTAAACAGGCATCAGCTGCCTTTGGGAGACTTCAGCGTAGAGTCTTTCAGAACAGGAGCCTTCGTCCCTCCACAAAGGTCACTGTGTACCAAGCGGTCTGTGTCACCACCCTCCTTTACAGCTGTGAAGCTTGGGTAACCTACAGCCGCCACATCAAGTCCTTGGAGCACTTCCACATAAGCTGCCTTCAGCACATCCTGGGAATTACCTGGCGTGAGCGGGTGCCTCACACTGAAATACTTGTAAAGACCAACTGCAGAAGTATTGAGGCCATGATCACCCAGCGTCAGCTGCAGTGGCTGGGGCACGTGATAAGGATGCCCCCATTTCGGCTACCCCGCAGAGTGTGATATGGCCAGCTACATCATGGTCGACACTCAGCTGGAGGGCCAAAGAAACGCTATAGGGATCAGATGAAGAATGCTTTAAGGAAGTGCAAGATCAGACCTGAGGACCTGGGGGATGTTGCTGCTGACCGTAACACTTGGCGACAGCTGTGTAGAGACAGCGTTTGTATTCTGGAGATGGAAAGAACAACCAGCAGACAGTAGAAGAGAGCCAGGAGAAATGCAGCCATGGTTGCCATCACTACCACCACCACCACATATACATGTCCCACCTGCAACAGAGCTTGTGGGTCCAGGATAGGACTGTATGGTCATCAAAGATCTCACCGTTAAAGGAGTGGACGCTGTCATTGGATTCCGATGGACAACCAAGGAAGTAAAGAGAGTGATGCAACCAGTCAAAACACTCCTAAAACTAACGCCGTCACTGCGACTCGAAAGCAGTAACCTGAGACTAAATTAATACCGTCCTTGGACAGAGTCTGTCTGAACCACGTCCACGTTCCCGGAACGTGGACTGAGGGAACCAGGGAGCTTCTGCTTCGATGAAGACTTGACAACACTGAAGCAAAAGGAAGGGAGTTACAGTGAATAAAGTCATAAAGAAACCCTGATTGGCTGGAATATGCGCATTCTCGCGGGTGTGATTACTGTCTTCTTTCAGCTGCCCGCCTGCGTGAGCCCAGGTTGTGGCCGTACTTGTGGTTCTTCATCAGTACTCCAGCTTCCAGCCACACCCCAAGTACAATACCGTGCGAAAGGCTTAGTCACACGTACATAGATAGGATGCCTCAGACTTCAGCACAGGTCCAGAGTAATTCTATCTTTTGCACTGTAGTACTGCCACAAAAAAATACAAATGTCATGACATATGAGAGTGATGATCCAATGATGGACTCACTTCATTTATCCTCTTCTGCTTGTCGAATGATTGCGTTTCTCACATTAATGGCTAGAAGATCTATTTTGTTGAATTGGAAAGTAATTAATCCTCCTACCGTATTTCATTGGTTTTCTCAAACTATGTTATGTCTAAATTTAGAAAAAAGTGTTGTATTCAATACTTCTATTAAATTTGAAAAGATATGGAGACCATTTATTCAACATTTTCATATGATGTAATATGACCCTGTTCCAAGCCTATTTGTTTTTCCAGTTTTGTTTTTATATATGTTGAGAGGATCGCAGTTGACGACACTGATGATTTTGTATTTTTGTGAGATATTATAACAGCTCTTTTTTATCTATTTTTTCTTTTTCTCTTTTTTGTTTTTTTTCTTATTAGTTATTAGATTATTAGATTTTTTTGCATAATTTTCTTTCTTTTTTTTCTGTGTTTTTTAATATATTATGATATACCTAGGTTTGCCTTGTTTATTTGTAAATTGTATCGTCCATAATTTGGGAATACTCATTTATACTGTAACCATTGCTTATGTATTCTTTCATGTTCAGTTGAAATGTGTATGTTTGTAATCCCATTATCTATGTATCAATATTATTTTGTTGATATTAATAATAATAATAAAAAGATTGAAAAAGAAAGAAAGAGAGTCGTGATAAACCTGATTCTGATACAGGTCTCTAGCACGGACTGAGACGGAAAGGGACAAGGGAGAGGGGAGGCACTAGAGACATACGTATTCTATAATGATCAATAAAACTATTGATCAAAATCAGATGATTTTGCTTGAGTGTCACTACAACAGCATCACCTTCCACCCCGGCACCCCTCACCTTCACCTACCCACATGTGGTGCTCTACCTTCACCATTCCCAACAACCTTTGCTCCCACCAGATTTACAAACTCATTCTCTGCTTCACTTTGACAAATACAGTACTGTGTAGCAGTCTGAGGCACCCTAACTATATATATGTGCCTAAGACTTTTGCATGTGTGGGTTGATAGGATTGTAGGTGAAATGAAACTTCGTTTAGGCCACACTTGGAGTACTGTGTGCAGTTCTGTTTGCCCCATTACAGGAAAGATGAGGAGGCTTTGGACGTTTTAGGAACAGTTTTCTCCCCTCCACCATCAGATTTCTGAATGGACAATGACCCCATGTTCACTACCTCACTATTTTTTCCTCTCTTTTTGCACAACTTGTTATTTCTTCCTGTATTCCTGATTATAACTTATACCGTATTTTATGTAGTTCTCTGCCTGGCTGCCGCAAAATTCTGGAATGGTGAGATGGACTGTTGGCCTCACTTCTTTATGATCTTGCACCTTACTGGCTGTCTACAAAGGTCAAGGACGTCTACTTGTAACAGAGATGAGGAGGAATTTTCTTAGTCAGAGGGCGGTGAATCTTTGGAATTAATTGCCACTGACAGCTGTGGAGGCCAAGTCCTTGGGTATATTTAAAGTTGAAGTTCATAGTTTCTTGATCAGTCAGGGTGTCAAATGTTATGGGAAGAGGGCAGGAGATTGGGTTTGAGAAGGATATAAATCAGCTGGGGTGGAATGGCACATCAGACTCAATGGGCTAAATCTGCTAAATGTCTTCTGGTTTTATGTTCTATGTTCTTAACTTACCAACCTCCCTTCAATGCCATTGCAATTTTCCAACAGAATCCCCGCTGGATTCTGTCGAGGCAGGTCTCAATACAGCCTCAGCTACAATTTTGTGGTGCAGATATGCATCGTGGACTAAGCTAACTGCTCTGTAAGCTGTCCAGATAGTGAAGGATTTATGCATTATCTTGGTGTATATCCAACTGCAGTGGGCTGGCTGCTTTCTGCGCACACAGACCGGAGCTTCTCTCCGAGACACCTGTCAGATCACTGCATGCTACTACCTGCTGGTTAGTGTTTGCCTCTTCTCCTCTGACTTTGACATCCTGAATATCACAGTCTGGGCTTTTCATTACAGCCAGCCGCTGTCTGAACCACAGCATGACGCGGCTAGTCTACTCACTCAACTCAGTCATTATTACTTTGCTAGAATCTCCCCATTAAAGACTGAACTGACCAGGGGTAGTGAAAGATAAAGGGGGTGATCTGCCTGAAGTGCTTCAAATAATGAATGTTTTGTTGCAGTTGGTGCAGGGAGATCTTCCAGCTACTGGAAGACAGAATAGGGTCTGTCCGTATAAGACAATTTCCCAGAACTCCAACAGGGAGTTATTTTTATTTTATTTATTAATTTTAGGCCATAAGACATAGGAGCAGAACTAGGCCATCTGGCCCATTGAGCCTGCTCCGTCCTGGCTAGCTTATTTAGGTAAAGGTATAACAGACCCTTCTGGCCAAAAGAGCCCTGCTGTCCAGAAGCCCACTTACTTACCAGGACAAAACAGAGTGTCCAATCACTGGACAATAGACAGTGACAAATTGTATGTCTTTGGACTGTGGGAGGAAACTGGAGCACTCGGAGGAAATCCGCATGATTCCCAGGGAGATCATCCAAACTTGGCATTAAATGTACCCAATCACTGGCCTCCACAGCCATCAGCAGCAATAAACTTCACAGGTTCACCACACTCTAACTAAAGAAATCCCTCGTCATCTCTGCTATAAATGGATGTCCCTCTATCCTGAGGATGTGCTCTCTGGTCCTGGACTGCTGCAGCATAGGAAACATCCTCTCCATATCTACTCTATCCAGGCCTTTCAAAATAAGATAGGATTCAATGAAATGCCCTCAACACACAAGTTAACCTTTATGGAATCCTGTACAAGGGCTCCCAAGTCCCTTTATGCCTCTGATTTCTGAATTTTCTCCCCGTTTAAAAACTAGTCACACCTTTATTCCTTCTAGCAAAATGCATAACTTCCCTGCACAATTTTCCATCTGCCACTTTTTTGACCTTTCTCCTAATCTGTCTAAGTCCTTCTGCAGACTTCCTGCTTCCTCAGCGCTACATGCCCCTCCACGTATTTTTGTATCATCTGCAAACTCGGCTAACGAACTTTCACATTCCAGCTATATAAAGTCTTGTTTAGGCTGCACTGGGAGTATTGTGTGTCGTTCTGATTGCCCCATTACAGGAAGGACATTGAGAATGTCGAGAGGGTGCAGATGAGGTTCACCAGGATGCTGCCTGGATTAGGCAGTCTGAACTATATAAGAAAAGGTTGGAGAAGCTTGGTTTGTTTTCAGCCGGCTGAGAGGAGACTTAGTTTTTCAAAAGATAAAAATTAGCTTTAATTGTCACATGTACAGCAAAACATTGAAGCATACAGTGAAATGCATCAAATCAAATCGGCAAGGATTGTGCTGGGCATCCTGCAATGTTGCCACGCTTCTGATGGCAACAAAACATGCCGACAACTGACTAACCCTAACCCAAGCAACACACACAAAATGCTGGTGGAACGCAGCAGGCCAGGCAGCGTCTATAGGGAGAAGCACCGTCAATGTTTTGGGCCGAGACCCACTGACAGCGGCAGAAATCAAGGCCCAATCGATGATCACTGGTGACGTAATAGCGTTACGCTACCTTTTTGCAAAACTTAATCGATGGAAGGCATGGTAGTGTTGCGGTTAGCACTACGCTTTACAGTTCCAGCGAGCCGAGCTCAACTCCTGCAGCTGCCTGTTTGTACATTTGCCCCCTGACCATGTTGGTTTCCTCCCACAGTCCAAAGGTGTCCAGGCTGGTAGGTTAATTGGTCACTGTAAGTCATCCCGGGACTAGGCTGGGGTTAAATCGGGAGTTACCGGGCAGCGCGGCATGAAGGGTTGGAAGGAACTGTTCCACACTGTATCTCAATAATCGCAAATGTAAAATGAAATGAAATGATGAGAGGGCAGACAGTCAGAATCTCTTTCTCAGCGTAGAAATGTCAAATATTAGAGGACCTGCATAAGACATGGGAGTAGAATTTGGACATTCGGCCCATCGAGTCTGTTCCACCATTCTATCTTGGCTGATTTATTATCCCTTTCAATCCTATTCTCCTGCCCTTCCTCTGTAGCCTTTGACACTCTTCCAAATCAAGAACCTATCAAGCTCCACTTTAAACATGCCCAATGACTTGGCCTCCACAGCTCTCTGTGGCAATGAATTCCACAGATTCACCACATGTGAGGTGAGAGTAGTAAAATCCAAAGGGGATGTACGGAGCAAAATTTTTACCCAGAGTGGTGGGTGCCTGGAACAGATTGCCGGGGCTGGTGGCGCAGGCATACACGATAGAGGTGCTTAAGAGGCTGTTAGACAAGCAGGTGAATACGCAGGGAATGGAACATGTACAGACAGGAACAAATTAGTTTAATTCAGCATTTTGTTCAAGGAGCATCAGGCTGTCCCTGTGCTGTACTGTTCTGTGTTCTATGTTCTAGGGTGCACTTAGTCCACCTGATGGACTCTCCACATACCATCTCACAAATTGCCTGCCGTTGTTGTAATTGTTAAATTATGGACGCCATGGTAGAATAGCAGTTAGCGGGATGTTATTGCATTCCAGAGTTCTAAGTTCAATTCCGGCGCTGATCTGTAAGGAGTCTTCCTGTGGAAGGTGTTTGTTTTCCCTGGGTGCTCTGGTTTCCTCCCACAAATCCAAACACGCTCGGTGTTTGTTGATATATTGAAATACAGCATGGAATAGGCTCTCCCAGCTTTCTGAGCTGCGTCACCCAGCAATCTCCCTCCCCCACAGCTAACAACATAAGAACATACAAAATAGTAACAGGAGTCCAACATCTGGTTTGTCGAGTCTGCTCCAACATTCAATAAGATCATGGCTGATCCGGCCATGGACTCATTTCCACCTACCTGCCTTTCCCTCATAACCTTTAATTTCCCCTACTTTGCAAAAATCTATCCAACCTTGTCTTAAATATATTTACCAGGTAGCCTCCACAGAGAATTCCACGGAATCACCATTCTCTGGGAAAAGCAGTTCCTCCTCATCTCTGTCCTAAACCTACTACCCCAGATCTTGAGGTTATGTCCCCTAGTTCTAGTCTCACCTATCAACAGAAACAACTTTCTTGCCTCTATCTTGTCTATCCTTTTCAAAATTTTATATGTTTCTATAAGATCTCCTCTCATCCTTCTGAATTCCAGTGAATACAGTCCCAGACAACTCAATCTCTCCTCATAGTCTAACCCCCTCATCTCTGGATTCAACCTGGTGATCCTCCTCTACACCGCCTCCAAAGCCAGTATATCATTCCTCAAGTAAGGACTGGAACTGCGTGCAGTGCCCCCACCCTAGCCTAATCATGACACGATTTACAATGACCAGCTAACCTACCAGCTATTATGTCTTTGGTCTGTGGGAGGAAACCAGAGCACCTGTTCATGGGGAGAATGTACAAACTCCTTGCAGGTAGCAGCAAGAATTGAACCCCGTTTGCTGGTACTGTAAAGCATTGTCCGAACCACACATTACCATGCCGCCCTAGGTTGTAAATTGTTAGGGTTAAATGGGGTTCAGGGGTTGCTGGGGTGGGACGGCCCAAAGGGCCAGAAAGGCCTACTCTGCACTGTATCGCGAAATAAAATGAAATAAGTAAAAACATATTTTATTTAATTATGCAAAGCAACAATTATTAAAGGAATTTTACATGGACCAATTAAACATTCCAACCTGAGCTTTTTAAGCCTCTGAACTTTACATATCTGTTCTGCTTGTCTCTGTGAGACTTCTCCCTTTCCTTGGCACGGAGGCTTCAATATATCTCTGGGCTATTTATAATTCCCTGTGATTAGACACAGCTCACTCCTCCCTTACCTGCCCAAACAACAGCCCTAAATATTGGTCCTCCTAGGCTGGCGGCTACAAGTAGTTATATGTGTGATTAATTATCATGTCTATTTCTTTTTGAAGATTTCAACATGGAGTGGGAAAATACCTGTGTTCCTTGAGTGGTTCTTACCATCAATCTTACAGTTCCAGTGTTGGCCAACCTTGTCGATTATCAGACATACAGTACATAGAACATTGAACACGGACTATTACCGCACAGTACAGGTCCCTTCTGCCCACAATGTGCTGACCTCATAATCTACTCAAAGGTCACCCTATCACTTCCCGCCTACATCCACATGCATATCACTGACCCTCCAAAATGTCCCTAATGCATCTGCCTCTACCACCACCGTTGGGTTTTGGCAGATGGAGCGGAGGTGCTCGACGAAGCAGTCCCCCAATTGACGACGGGTTTCTCCAATGTCAAGGAGGCCACACCGGGAGCTCTGGACACAGGAGACAACCCCGGCGGATTTGCAGGTGAAGTGTTGCCTTACCCAGAAGGTCTGTTTGTGGCCCAGGATGGAGATAAGGGAGGAGCTGAATGGGCAGGTGTAGCACTTTGGCTACCTGCGGGGATAAATGCCGGGAGAGAGATTCATGGGAAGGGAAGAACATAGGATATAGAACAGTACAGTATAACACATCTCTCATCCACGTGCCTATGTCCCTAATGTAACTGCCTCTAGCACCATACCTAGAAGCTCATTCCATGCACCCACCACTCTCTGTATAAAAAACCTACATCTAGCATCTCCCCCATCTCCTCTTTCAATCACCTTATAAAATTATGACCTTTTGTATTAGCTATTTCAACTCAGAGGAAAAGTGTCTGACTGTCCACTCAGTCTATCATCTTATAAGACCATAAGATATAGGAGCAGAAGTAGGCCATTCCACCCATTGAGTCTCCTCTGCCACTCAATCATGGGCTGATCCAATTCTTCCAGTCATCCCCACTCCCCTCCGTTCACCCCACACCCTTTGATGCACTGGCTAATCAAGAACAAATACACCTCTATCAAGTCCTCTCTCATCCTCCTTTGCTCTAAAGACCCATTTGTTTCTTAAAAGTCCCTGATGCATCTTCATCTACCACCACCCCAGACGGTGTTCCAGGTACCCATCGTGGTCTGTGTAAAAAAACTTAAGAGATTTACAGATTAGCAGGCTGTTTCCTCAACACTGCCCACTCCTCCACCTATCTCTGTATCGTCAGCAAATTTAATCACAAATCCATTAATCCCGTAGTCCAAATCATTGACATACATCATAAAAAGCAGCGGTCCCAACACTGACCCCTGTGGAACTCCACTGCTAACCGTCAACCAGCCAGAATAAGATCCCTTTATTTCCACTCTCTGTTTTCTGCCGGTCAGCCAATGCTCCACCCATGCTAGCAACTCCCCTGTAATTCCATGGGATCTTATCTTGCTAAAGCAGCCTCATCTGCGGCACCTTGTTAAAGGCCTTCTGAAATTCCAAGTACATCACATCTACTACATCTCCTTTGTCTACCCTGCTTCTCATTTGCTCAAAAATTGCAGTAGGTAAGTCAGGCAGAATTTTCCTTTCAGGAAGCCATGTTGGCTTTGGCCTATCTTGTCATGTGGCTCCAGGTACTCCATAATCTCATCCCTGACAATCAAATCCAACAACTTCTCAACCACTGATATCAGGCCAACAGGTCTTCAGTTTCCTTTCTGCTGCCTCCCATCCTTCTTAAATAGTGGAGTAACATTTGCAATTTTCTAGTTATCCGTTACAATGCCAGAATCTGTTGATTCTTGAAAGATCTTTGTTAAGGCCTCGGCAATCTCTCCAGCTGCTTCCTTCAGAACACAAGGGTGCATTCCATCAGGTCCAGGAGATTTATCCACCCTCAGATCATTAAGCTTCCTGAGCTTAATTACGACTTCTCAGTCGTAATTTTCATACTTCCCTGACACTCTTGAATGCCCAGTGTACTGCAGACATCTTCCACTGTGAAGACTGATGCAAAATACACATTCAGTTCCTCTGCCATCTCCGCATCTCTCACTATAATATCTCCAGCATCATTTTGTATTGGTCGTATATCTACCCTCGACTCTCTTTTACCCTTCATATACTTAAAAAAGCTTTAAGTATCTTCTTTGATATTAGTTCCTTTCATTATTCATCTTTTCCTTCCTAATGACCTTCATAGTTTCCTTCTGCAAGTTTTTAAAAGCTTCCCAATCCTCTATCTTCCCACCAGCTTTGGCTTCCTTGTACGTCCTCTCTTTTGCTTTTACTTTGGCTCTGATTTCACTTGTCAGCCACGGTGGTGTCCTTCTTCCCTTTGAAAATTTCCTTCTTATTTGGAATATACTGTATCTGTTTTGTTCTTCCCTCATTTTTCATTTTTCAATTTTTTATTGATTTCCAGTTTAAAAAAATATACAAATCAGAGGAGAAGTTTAGCAAACAGACAATACAAAAGACATATAAACAACAATAAAGAAAAGTATATATTGTCAAAATCAAATATTTATAATGTTACGCTATTATATATATATATAATCAAAAAAACCACAACTCCTCTTAACAAATCATAAAAAAAAATTGGAAATGTTATTTATATAAAGGAAAAAAACCCTAAATTGGAACAAAAAAAGAAAAAAAGAAAAAAAAGAAAGATTGGGCAGTCCACTTGAGGATAAAATTAGAAGAAAAAAGAAAGAGAAAAAAACACACCCTTCCAGTCATCTCCAAACCTTCACGGATAAAGATTTTCCCCAAAGAGAATAAAGAAAAATAAATAAATAAAAATAAATTAAATCGTATGAAAACATTGAATAAAGGGTCGTCAGACTTGCTCAAAATTAAAAGATGCATCAAATGTCCGGCTTCTAATTTTCTCCAAGCTCAGACATGACATAATGGAGGAGAGCCAATAGAAAACAGTAGGCAGGTTAGATTCTTTCCAGTGTAACAAGATAGCTCTCCTGGCCAGTAACATTGAAAAGGTTATCACATGTTGTGCGGAAGCAGATACTCTACCTACTTCCTCTGGAATGATCCCAATGTCGTAAGTGAATTGGGTTGAACATCCACATCTATAACTTTAGATAGTATTCTGAACACATCCCTCCAAAAATTATTTAAGCTTACACAGGACCAAAACATATGAGTTAGAGTAGCCACCTCTACTTTACAGCTGTCACAAATAGGGCTTATATTAGGAAGTATTTGCGCCAATTTATCTATAGAGTTATGGGCCCTATGTACTATCTTAAACTGAATTAAGGAATGGCGTGCACAGATAGATAAATTATTAACTAGATAATAAATTTTACTCCATTGATCATCTGAAAGTGAATGTTGAAGTTCTGTTTCCCAAGTGCATTTTAAGTTTAAGAGAAACTGTAACAACTCACTTTACTGTCAACCGAACACAAAACATGAGGCATGGTAAAAGCTCCACACCACTACCTCATCACATCAGACTCGCCCTTTAAAGTGAACTCCAACTCATGCATACGTTGCCACTGCCCTGCACATTACAGTCACAGAGGAGGTACAGGAGCCCGAAGACACACCCTTCATGTTTTAGGAACAGTTACTTCTCCTCCATCATCAGATTTCTGAATGGACAATCAACCCACTTACACTACCTCAGTATTTTTTCTCTTTTATTGCACTGCTTATTTAGTATATACTGTATATTCTTATTTATTCCAATAACCACCACAGTAGCGTAGCACTCAGTGTGATGCTATAGCATTTCGGGGCTTTCCGGAGTTCTGAGTTCATCTCCGGTGCTGTTCCATGAGGAATCCCTGTTCCTACTCCCCGTGGAATGCCTGAGTTTTCCCCAGCTGCTCTGGCTTCCTCCCACAGTCCAGACAGCAGATATTGTAGGTTAATTGGTCATTGTAAATTGTCCCGGATTAGATCAGGGTTAATTGGGGTTGTGGGTTTGCTGGGATGGTGCAGATCGAAGGGTGTACTTGTATGGTGTATTGCTTAGTAAAAATAAAAATAAATTAGATATTTGATTTGTGTATAATGCCCTGGTTCACATCTTTACTGTTATGCTGCAGGTATCTCATTCTGTGCAGCTCTGTCAGAGCAGTTAGTTCTGCATTCAACCTGTTTGGGTTATTGTTGAAGATGAGGGATGGTATCGAATGTGTGCCATCCAATTAGTGGGAGGTTTTTCTTGATGAGGAACAATAAGGTTGGTCTTGGGCTTGTGTTCGGGGGGAGATGAAGAGAGAAGTGCTGGGGGAGAACCGGTCGTAGCGTACGATCCGGTGGGAGGCCTGTTAGTTCGAGATGGATTGCGATCAACGTTCGGAAGGTGGTGTGTGCTTTCACGTTGACCAGCGCGTGAGTGACAGAGAAGTTCAAGATGAGCCCCAACTTGTGCACATTTGACTGTTTAATTAGAATGAGTCCTTTTCTTTTTGTTATTCTTTACCAACCCTTCGGTTAAGATTCATAAATATAATTCCTTCAATCATACGCAGTGTACTGTCTGTTATTTCGTGGCATTAATTTGTAACGGGGTAGCGAAACACACAGCGTCCACACAAACCGAGGTTTTGTGAAGGGGCAAAGATATAAAATAAGTTATATGTTCCTTAGTATAATTTATTGTATATTTTATGTATTGCACTGTACTGCTTCTGCAAATACTCGAGGCTTCAGTGATAATAAACCTGATTCTGATTAGAAGTTGAGGGAAGGGTGTAATGCTGAATCTTTATAAGGATTGGTCAGACCGCTTTTGGAGTATTGTGAGCAGTTTTGTTCTCTTTATCTAAGACAGGATGTGCTGGCATTGGAGAGGGTCCAGAGGAGGTTTACGGAGATCCTACTGGGAATGATCGGGTTAAGTATGCCACCCAGCTTTCAGTACCATAGTCACTGATTGTGGAGGGTAGGCACACCCTTTGGCCAGGAGCACAGGAACTGGGTGGATCGTACTTCCTCACAACACTCGGAATGAGTTGGATCAGAAATGCATCCATCCCAGTCAGCAGCTCCGGAATGGAAACTTGCAGAGAGCAAGGGGAAATCGAGTGTCCTGGAGTTCCCAGTCCCATCAAGTGTCATTCTTGGAAAATCACTTTCATTGGCATAGAGTGGCAGAACATAGGGCATAGAAAGTGAAGCATAGAACAGAGAACATAGAACAGTAAAGCTGAGTACAGACCACTCAGACTTTTTTATGCACTCTAAGGTCAATCTTACCCTTCCCTCTCCATTTTTATATCATCCACATGCCTATGTAAAAATTTCTTAAGTGTCCCCAGTGTACCTACCTCTACCTTAATACCATAAGACCATAAGGTATAGGAGCAAAATTAGGCCATTTGGCCCATCGAGTCTACTCCACCATTTCATCATGGCTGATCCAATTTTCCTCTCAGCCCCAATCCATATCCGTATATCTCAGCCTTTTATCCGTATCCATGCCCTGACCAATCAAGAATCTATCAACCTCTGTCTTAAATATATATAAAGACTTGGCCTTCACAGCTTTGCCTGTGAGAAAGAATTCCACAGATTTACCATTCTTTGGCGAAAGAATCCCTTCTCATCATTCTAAAAGGAAGCCCGTCTCTTCTGAAGCTGTGTCCTCTAGTCTTAGACTCTGTCACCATAGGAAACATTCTTTCCACATCCACTCTGACAAGGCCCTTCACCATTCCATAGGTTTCAATGAGGTCACCACTCATTCTTCTGAATTCTAGTGAGTACAGGCAAACGCTTTTCATATGACAAGTAATTCAATCCTGGAATCATTTTCATGAACCTCCTTTGAACCCTCTCCAGTTACAACACATCCTTTCTAAGATAAATGGCCTAAACCTGCTCACAATCCTCCAAATGATGCCTCACCAGTGCTTTATAAAGTTTCAACATTACATCCTTGTTTTTATATTCTAGTCGTCTTGAAATGAATGATAACATTGGATTTGCCTTCCTCACAACAGATTCAACCTGCAAATTAACCTCTAGGGAATCCTGCACAAAGACTCCCAAGCCCCTTTGCACCTCAATTTCTTGTATTTTCTCTCCACTTAGAAAATTATCACTCTTTCATTTCCTCAAAGTGCATGACCATACACTTCCCAACGCTGTATTTCATTTGCCATTTTTTTGCCTATTCTCCTAATCTGTCTAAATCCTTCTGTAAACTCTCGACTTCCTCAAAACTACCTGCTGCTCCACCAAATCGTACAAGTGACAAATAAAGCTAACCTTTATCATCCCTAGGTAAGTTTTAGACAGGTTGTCGAAGAAGGCAAGAATGCTTTTGCACTCTGGCCTTCTTCCGACAGTGCAATCTGTAGAGAGGTTGGGACGTTATATTGCAATATTTCACTTATACTATACATTAGTGATACCATTTGCAGAGTATCCTGCACAGTTTTGGTTGCCGTCTTATAGGAAAGACATTACTAATCAGAAAAGAATGCAATGGAATCAGGGTCTGGTTTATAGGGAGGGGTTGGGCAGGCTAAGACTTTAACCCTTGAAACGTATGTGAATGAGGGGTGACCATACAGAGTCGTATAAAACCATGAGGATAGAGGAAAGGATCTGACTCTGCAGCTGTGCCCTGTGGCCATCGGGCTACTGGACCGGCTTCACTCTCAGGTTCATGCTCCCTTTGATATTGGTTTGCTTTTCGTTCTTTGCATGATTAGTTCTTTTTTTTCCACACGCTGGGCGTTTGACAGTCTTTGTTGTTTGGGTTTCTAGTGGGCTCTGTTGTGTTTTGTTGTTTTGTGGCTGCTTGTAAGCAAATGAATCTCAAGTCTGTGTACAATAGACAATAGACAATAGACAATAGGTGCAGAAGTAGACCATTCGGCCCCTCCAGTCTGCACTGCCATTCTGAGATCATGACTGATCATTCACTATCAATACCCAGTCCCTGTCTTGTCCCCATATCCCTTGATTCCCCTATCCATCAGATATCTATCCAGCTCCTTCTTGAAAGCATCCAGAGAATTGGCCTCCACCGTCTTCCGAGGCAGTGCATTCCACACCTCCACAACTCTCTGGGAGAAGAAGCTCTTCCTCAACTCTGTTTTAAATAACTGACCTCTTATTCTCAATCCATGCCCTCTGGTACTGGACTCTCCCAACATCTGGAACATATTTCCTGCCTCAATCCTATCAAATCCTTTAATTATCTTAAACGTTTCAATCAGATCCCCTCTCAATCTCCTCAATTCCAGCGTGTACAAGCCCAATCTCTCCGATCTCTCTGCGTAAGACAGCCCTGCCATCCCAGGAATCAACCTAGTGAATCTATGCTGCACTTCCTCAATTGCCAGAATGTCCTTCCTTAAACCTGGAGACCAAAACTGTACACAATATTCCAGGTGTGGTCTCACCAGGGTCCTGTACAAATGCAAAAGAACATCCTTGCTCTTGTATTCAATTCCCCTTGTAACAAAGGCCAACATTCCATTTGCCCTCTTCACTGCCTGTTGCACTTGCTCATTCACCTTCATTGACTGGTGAACTAGGACTCCTAGGTCTCTTTGCATTTCTCCCTTACCTAACTCTACACCGTTCAGACAATACTCTGCCCTCTTGTTCCTGCTTCCAAAGTGGATAACTTCACATTTATTCACATTGAATGACATCTGCCAAGTATCTGCCCACTCACTCAGCCTATCCAAGTCTCCCTGTATTCTCCTAACGTCCTCTTCGCATGTCACACTGCCACCCAGTTTAGTATCGTCAGCAAACTTGCTGATATAGTTTTCAATGCCCTCATCTAAATCATTGACATAAATCGTAAAGAGCTGTGGTCCCAATACAGAGCCCTGTGGTACCCCACTAGTCACCTCCAGCCAGTCTGAGAAACACCCATTCACTGCTACCCTTTGCTTTCTATCTGCCAACGAGTTTTCTATCCATGTTGAAACACTGCCCCCAATGCCATGAGCTCTGATTTTACTCACCAATCTCCTATGTGGCACCTTATCGAATGCCTTCTGAAAATCTAGGTACACAACATCTACTGGCTTACCCTTGTCTAACATCCTTGTTACACCCTCAAAAAACTCCAACAGATTAGTCAAGCATGATTTGCCCTTGGTAAATCCATGCTGGCTCGGCCTAATCCTATTTCTGCCATCTAGATGTGCCACTATTTCGTCCTTAATAATGGACTCAAGCATCTTCCCTACGACTGACGTTAGGCTAACAGGGCGATAGTTCTCCGTTTTCTCCTTCCCTCCCTTCTTGAAAAGTGGGACAACATTAGCCACTCTCCAATCTTCAGGAACTGATCCTGAATCTAAGGAACATTGGAAAATGATTACCAATGCATCCGCAATTTCCTGAGCCACCTCTTTTAGAACCCTCGGATGCAGACCATCTGGACCCGGGGATTTATTAGCCTTCAGTCCTACCAGTCTACTCATCACAGTTTCTTTCCTAATGTCAATCTGTCTCAATTCCTCTGATATCTTATGACCCTGGCCCATCCATACATCTGGGAGATTGCTTGTGTCCTCCCTGGTGAAGACAGATCTAAAGTACGCATTAAATTCTGTTGCCATTTCCCTGTTTCCCATAACAATTTCTCCCAATTCATTCTTCAAGGGGCCAACATTGTTCTTAACTATCTTCTTTCTCTTCACATAGCTAAAAAAGCTTTTGCTATCCCCTTTTATATTCCTGGCTAGACTGAGCTCATACCTGATTTTTTCTCTCCGTATTGCTTTTTTAGTTATGATCTGCTGTTCCTTAAAACTTTCCCAATCATCTGTATTCCCACTCATCTTAGCCCTGTCATACATCTTTTTCTTTAATGCTATACAATCTCTGACTTCCTTTGTCAACCACTGTGGCCCCTTCCCCCTCTTTGAATCCTTCCTTCTCATTGGAATGAACTGCATTTGCATCTTTTGTATTATGCCCAAGAATATCTGCCACTGCTGATCCACTGTCTTTCCTGCCAGGGCATCCGCCCATTTAACTTTGGCCAGCTCTTTCCTCATGGCTCCGTAGTCTCCTTTATTTAATTGCAACACTGACACCTCTGATCTGCCCCTATCCCTCTCAAATTGTAGATAAAAACTTATCATGTTATGATCACTACTTCCTAATGGCTCCTTTACTTCAAGATCACTTATCAATTCCTGTTCATTACACATCACCAAGTCCAAAATAGCCTCGTTCCTGGTTGGCTCAAGCACAAGCTGTTCCAAAAATCCATCCCTTAGACACTCCACAAACTCCCTATCCTGGGGTCCAGCACCTACCTGATTCTCCCAGTCCACCTGCGTGTTGAAATCTCCCATAACGACTGCATTACCTTTAGTACATGCCAATGTTAACTCCCTAATCAACTTGTACCCAATATCCACGCTACTGTTTGGGGGCCTGTACACAACACCCATTAGGGTCTTTTTACCCTTACTGTTCCTCAGCTCAATCCACACAGACTCTACTTCCCCTGTTCCCAAGTCACCTCTTGCTAAGGACTGAATCTCATTCCTCACCAACAGGGCCACCCCACCCCCTCTTCCCATATTTCTGTCTCTACGATAGCACGTATACCCTGGTACACTCAATTCCCAGGCCTGATCCCCTTGCAGCCATGTCTCCGTTATCCCAACAATATCGTAGTTCCCCATTTTCATCTGAGCTTCAAGCTCATCTGTCTTATTTCTGACACTACGCGCATTCAAGTATAGAATTCTTAGCCCATTCCTCCTCTCTTTGCTTAAAACACTGTCTACTGTACCTAACCCAGCTCCTTGAACTTCCATTGGGCAAATTGCACCCTGCATTTTGATGACCTTCTCAAGATCACCCAAACCTTGTACACATTTAACCCCATGCACCTTCTGACCAACCCTCTGGATCTGGATCCCTGCCCCCTGCACATCTAGTTTAAACCCCCCCCGAGCAGCACTGGCAAATACTCCTGCAAGAATGTTAGTACCCCTCCGGTTCAGATGTAGACCATCCCTTCGAAACAGATCCCAATGTCCCTGGAACAAAGACCAATTATCCAAAAACCTGAACCCTTCCTTCCTGCACCATGCTCTCAGCCTCGTATTAATGTGCATAATCATTCTATTCTTCACCTCACTCGCACGTGGCACAGGTAGCAATCCCGAGATTGTCACCCTGGAGGTCCTGCCTTTCAGCTTCACTCCTAACTCCCTGAACTCTCTAAGCAGGACCCCCTCACTCACCTTACCTACATCATTGGTCCCTACATGGACCACTACATCTGGGTTCATGCCCTCACTCTCAAGAATAGCCTGCACCCGATCTGAGATGTCCCAGACCCTGGCACCAGGGAGGCAGCATACCATCCGAGACTCCCGATCTGCCCCACAAAATCTCCTATCTGCCCCCCTAACTATAGAGTCCCCTAAAACTATTGCTCTCTTCTCTTCCCTCCTCCCCTTTCTAGTTGAGGGTTCAACCTCTGTGCCAGAGGCAGGACCACTGCAACTCATTCCTGGTAGGTCATCCCCATCAACAGTATCCAGTACGGTATACTTATTGTTAATGGGAATGGCCGCAGGGGTGCTCTGCTCTCTCTGCCTGCTCCCCCTGCCTCTCTGGACCGTCACCCATCTGCTTACTTTTTGGATTTTTGGTGTGACTACCTCCTGATAACTCCTATCTATCTCTGCCTCTGCCTCCCGAATGATCCGTAGTTCATCCAGCTCCTGCTCCAACTCCCTAACTCGGTCTGATAGGAGCTGCAGCTGGACGCACCTTTTGCAGGTGTGGTCATCAGGGACAACTGTGTTGACCCTGACCTCCCACATACTGCATACGGAGCACACCACTGCTCTGACTGTCTCCCCCATACCTGAACTGGATTGATAGAATAAGTCTAAAAAGCACCTAGCAACCTTACCTTCTTCCCCTCAGCGAGCAATCACACAGGCTTGCCGAAGCCCACTTAGCCAAAGCCCAGGACTCTGCTTCCACAGACTCCGCTGCCCGCTCGACGCTGCCCGCTCTGAAAAGAAGTACAGTATACATACTTTGATAATTGTACTTTGAAAGCCCATGTGTTTTTTTTCCCCAGAAGGTGTGAACTAAAGAGGGCAGGGATGGGAGATGAAACATTTAAAATGGACCCAAGGGGCAAATGTTCTGGGAAAGGGTAGGGGTGAGGAGTGAGCTGCCAGATGAAGAGACTGAGGCAGGTACAATAGTTATATCGTGGTTAACAAGTGGCATAGTGGATAGCATCACGCTACTACAGGAACAGCACCTCAAGCTCATTTCCCACTGCTGTCTGTAAGGAGCTTGGACGTTCTCCTTGTGACCATGTTGATTTCCTCTGGGTGCTCTGGTTTTCTCCCACAGTCCAAAGACGTTCTGGTTAGCAGATCACCTGGGTGTAATTGAGCAGCTTTGGGTTAGAAGGGCTTGTTAATGTGCTGTATCTCTAAGTAAATAAATCCATACACACTGTATATACACATAGGTACAATAAAATTAGAAGTCAAACCTTCGAACCTACGTTTGATTTTGAGAAAAGGTGGGGTTCATTTGCTCGTTACTACCATTTGAGTTCATTGATAGATTTCCTCCACTGTCTAATTGTAAATTTTGGTATAATTTTTTTTGCTGGCGGTTTGATGTTTATCTTTAGAAGCTTTTTGTGTGACACACGGCTCCGGGGTTGAACACCTAATGGGTTCTTTTTTTTCTCTCACTTTGCTTCAGTAGGGTTTTTTTCTTTTCTTTCTTTGCGTCACCATATTTTTCAATCCTTAATATTGTTTTTTTTCCCTTTGAGACATTGTAAGTGTTACCTACTTCGATGTACTCTTGTTATTTTGGTTAATAATAATAATAAAAAAGATTTGAAAAGAAAAGAATATACATAGGTACAGTATATACATACATACATAGGGCACAAAGATACATACATGTTGTACATACATACATACATACATCTCTTCTCCTTAAGCCTACAGGGGTCTTGTTCGCCAACAGCAGCTCATCAGAGTGCTGGGCCGGTCTTTCAAGTTGTTCCCAAGTGTAGCCCACCTTGGAAGATCCTTTTTCTCCCAGGGATGACGTTATTTGGAGCTCCTGTTGCTGTTTCTGTAGAACTGGGCTTTTACAGGATGGGGTTGCTAGTCCCATGCCCAACCCTCCTCATTTTGTAGCTGAGCTTGGGACTGTCCGTGGCAGAGTCATATACATACACACACAAATAAATAACAGATAGATAAATAGATAAAGGTAGAAGAAAGCGGGCAAAGTTAAGATGGCGCTAAACGGCGACATCTTTGCTTGCTTCTTTGGAAACAGCTTTACTTCTTTCTTTCTTACATTTTTTTCCCTTTTCAGGGTGTGGTGGGGGGGTGTGTGGTTCTTTTGAAGACCCTGACCTGGAGTTACACTCTGACTTGGGTTACTTGTGGGAACGGGACCCGCTGTCAGGACCTCACGACCGGCTGCTTTTTGATATCCCAAGGCCCCAGCCTGGAAGACTTGTGCATCTTCGGGGTTCCAGGATCTCTGTGACTCTGGGGGTGTGCTGATTCTAGGCCGGTGCCCCTGACTGAAGCGTAACAGGAGAACACAGAACATCGGGAGCTGCGGGTTAGCTGCCGGGGGCTGAGTGTCCAGAGTGCTACACCTTTTTGGTGCCAACTCTCTGGACGCAGAGTTCGGAAAAAGTGACACGAGACTTTTAACATTGCAAATCAGTGAGTTGTTTGTTTTGTCTCCCATCTCACTGTGAAACGAGGACATCTCTTTATTCCGGAGAGAGAGAGAGCCTGTGGTACATCGAATACCGGGTGAATGAGTAGTCTTTGGGGTCCTGCAAGTCTGTGTCTTTATTGATGCTTTGCTGCATGCTTGAGTGCTCGGTGGGGGGTGCTGATGCTTTTTTTTTGCTGGTGGGGGTTGGGGGGTCATTGTACTACTGCTGCTTGTGTGTGGGGGTGCTGGGGGGTTATGGGGTTCTAATGTTTAACTATCACTTTTTTTTGGGGCACTTGTCTGTTTTCATGGATGGTTGCGAAGAAGAAGAATTTCAGGATATATATTGTATACATTTCTCTGACATTAAATGCACCCATTAAACCTGTTGAAATAGATAGATAGGTAGAATATAAATAAATACAAATTAAAAGACATCTGGCTAAGTAAAGTTCAAAGTAAATTTATTATCAAAGTATGTATATATCACCCTATACAACCTTGAGATCAAGTTCCTTCTGGGCATACTCAATAAGTTTATAGAATAATAACCATAACAGAATCAATGAAAGACCGCCCAAATAGGCAGTTTAACCAGTGTGCAGAAGACAACAAACTATGCAATATAAAAAGAAATATTAGTAATAAATAAATAAGCAATAAATATCGAGAACATGAGAAGAAGATCCCTTGAAAGTGAGTCCATAGGTTGTCAGAACATTTAGAGATGGGAAAAGCGAATGTGAGTGCAGTTATGAACATGGGTAGGGAAATGCAGACAGGGTAGTCTAAACTGGTGAACACCTTGTGGGCGTGGATCAGTTAGGCCCGCTTCTATATTGTATGCCTTTATGGCAATAACTTCTAACTTTTTATAGAAATTCCTCTCATCTTCTTTCCTTTACTTGCAGTTCATACTGTGGCCCGTAGATGGAGCCCCTAGCCTGTGGTATTCCTCACGGAAACCAGGCGTCCAACTGTTGGCCAGCTCTCAAAGACTTGGAAAAGGGCTCACTGAGGACAAGCTGTTCCTCATTACCTGCGGTGCAGGAGCACTGAATCCCACAGAGTTAGAGGTGATCGGGACACCCCCTCTTCACCAAGTACCTGTTCTGTCTCTGACAGAACTATAGTTCTGTTTCTGGCTCGTGAATTGCCTGAGTCGTGGTGAATGAGATGCCTGGACAGTGTTGGTAAATGAATAACTCAGACTGCTGATCTCCTGTGATTTTCATGCACAGAGGTCTTCAGAGTTTACTGAGAATGCTGTGAAAAACAAACAAGAATATCCAGCGAGCAGCAGTTCTGTAGACAAAAACTCCTTGTTCAAGAGAATGGCCAGACTGATTCAAGCTGACAGGAAGGTGACAGCAACTCAAATAGCCGTGTGTTACAATGGTGATGTGCAGAAGAGCACCTCTGAATGCATGACGTGTCAAGCCTGGAAGTGGATAGGCTACAGCAACAGAAGATCACTCTGTGGCCACTTTATTAGGTACAGGAGGTAGCTAAGTGGCCACTGCATGTATGAAATAGCCCGATTCAAGTGTCGTGGCACCTGCTGCAGGAAAACTATGAAACTTCTACAAACATGCAGAATTAGTTATATTCCATCACGGCTGACTTGCTAACCCTCTCAAGCCTATTCTCCTGCCTTCTCTCTGTAATCCTAGACACCCCAGCTGATCCAAAACCTATCAATCCCGCTGTAAATATACCCATAATGTGACTCCCAGCATCCCAACATAGACAGTTAACCTGTGAGTTAACACAGACAGAGAATCATAGAAAACTACAGCATAGAAACATGTCCTTCAACCCGTCTGGCGTGTGCTGAACCATTAAACTGTCTAGTTCTATCAACCTGCACCCAGACCATAGCCTTCCTTAACTACATCGATTTACCTACCCAGGTTTCTTTCAATACTCTCACCATCCTCTAAGTAAAGAAATTTCTCCTTATGTTCCTGTTAAACATTTCACCTTTCACCCTTAACCCATGACCTCTAGCTCTGATCTCACCCAAACCCTGTGCTAAAAGCCTGCTTGCATTTACCCTATCTATACCCTTCATAACTTCATATAACTCTATCAGGTCTTCCCTTACTCTTCTATGTTATAGGGAATAAAGATTTTTAAAATTTTATTTTATTGAGATACAGCCTGGAATAGGGCATTCTGGCCCTTCGAACTGTGCTGCTCAGCAACCCCCAATTTAACCCTAACCTAGTCACAGGACCAGTTAACCTTCCAACCGATGCGTCTTTGGACTGTGGGAGGAAACTGGAGCATCTGGAGGAAACCCATGAAGTTATGGGGAGGACATACAAACTCCTTACAGGCAGTAACGGGAATTGAACCCAGGTCTCCTGTACTGTAAAGTGTTGTGCTAACTACTATGCTACTGTGTGGCTCTAGGTTAATTGGTCATTGTCGAGTTCTAATCTATTGAATCTTTCCTTATAACTCAGCCCCTTCAATCCCGGCAACGTTCTCGTAAATTTTCTCTGTACTCTTTCAATCTTGTTAGCATCTTTCCTGTAGAAAACGGCACATAATACTCCAATTTAGATCTCACCAATGCCTTACACAACTTCAACATAACATCCCAACTCTTGTATTCAGTACTTTGATCTATGAAAGATAATGTGCCAAAAGCTTTCTTAATTAACCTATCTACCTGTGATACCACTTTCAATGGATTATGGTCTTGTATTCCCAGATCCCTACACACTCCTCACTGCCTCCTGCTCACCTTGTATGACCTAACCTGGTTTCTCCTACCAAAGTGCAACACCTCACAACTGGTAGCATTAAATTCCATCTGTCATTTTCAGCCCATTTTTCCAACTGGTCCAGATCGTTTTGCAATCTTTGATCATTTTCCTTGCTGTCGACTACACCCCCCGACCTTGGTGTCACCTGCGAATTTGCTGATGGAATTAACCACATTATCATCCAGACTGTTGGTGCAGATGACAAACTACAATGGATCCAGCACCGATGCAAGTGGCAATCCTCTAGCCACAGGCTTCCAGGCAGAGAGGCACCACCTATTACCACTCTCCTGCAAAGACAATGTCTAATCCAATTTACTACCTTATGTCTGAGAGAACACCATGTCAGGCCCTGGGGATTTGTCCACTCTGTTTTGCCTTAAGACAGCAACCCCTCCTCCACTGTAATCTGTACAAGATCTATGACCTCGTAGATGCTCAGCCTCACTTCTATGTCTCCTGAGAAAATACAGAAAAACATACTTTCTAGATCTCCTTCATCTCTTTTGGCTCCACACATAGATTACCATTCTGATCTTCCAGGGGGCCTATTTTGTCCCCTGCAATCCCTTTTCTTTTAACAATTCCTGCAGAATCCCTTAGGATTCTCCTTCCCCTTGTCTGCGAGAGCAAATTCATGCCTTCTTTAAGCTCTCCAAATTTCCTTCTTAACCCTTCTCTTACATTTCTTACACTCCTCAAGAACCTCAATGGTTCCTACCTGCCTATACCTGTTATACACATTTTTTAAACCAGAGCCTCAATATCTCTAGAAAACCAAGGCTCATAAAACTGTTATGCTTCCTCTTTTTTCTGACAGGCACATACAAGCTTTGTACTCCCGAAATTTCACTTTAGAAAACTTCCCTCTTGCCAAGTACACCTTTGCCAGAAAACAGCCTGCTGCGATCCACACTTGGCAGATCACTTCTGACACCATCAAAATTGGCCTTTCTCCAATTCAGAGTCTGAACCCATGGACCAGACCTGTCCTTTTCCATAATCACCTTGAAGCTAATGGCATTATGATCACAAGCAGTAAAATGTTCCCCTACACAAACTTCTGTCCTGCCCTGTCTCATTCCCTAATAGCAGCTCAAGAATCACACAATCTCTCATTGGGACTTCTAGAACCCACTTGACAAACTCTCTCTTATTTACACAAAATGCCGGTGGAACACAGCAGGCCAGGCAGCATCTATAGGGAGAAGTCCTGTCCTCGAGTTTGCTCTCTCCTATGTCATCCTTTTACAGTATGGGAGTGCCAGTCAATGTGTGGAAAGTTAATATCACCAACTATCGGAACCGTCTGTTTCTTGCAACGGTCTGCAGTCTCTTTACAAATTTTTTCCTCTAAGTTCCATGAACTATTGGGTGGTCTACAATATAGCCTCATTTACATGGTCATAACTTCGTTATTCTTCACTTTCACACATAAAGCCTCACTAGACGAGTTCTCCAGCCTGTCCTGACGGAGCACTGCCGTGACATTTTCCCTGACTAGTAACACCACCCCTTCTCCTTTAATCCCTCCTGCTCTGACACATTTAAAACAACAGAGCCCCGGAATAATGAGCTGCAAGTCCAGCTGCTCTGCAACCAAACCTCACTAGTCAGAATTAGAATCATCGGCATACGTTGTGAAATTTGTTAATGTTGTGGCAGCAGCACAATGCAACACATGATAAATATTGAAAAAAAATTGAATTACAGTGAATGTATATATGTATATTAAACAGTTAATTTAAAATAAGTAATGCGAAAACAGAAATGAACTTAAAGCAAGTAGTGAGGAAGTGTTCATGTGTTCAATGTCCATTCAGAATTTGTATGGCAGAGGGGAGGAAGCTGTTCCTGAATTGCTGAGTGGGTGCCTTCAGGCTCCTGTACCTCCTTCCACAGGGTAACAATGAGAAGATGTCCTTGGCGGTGGGTGTCCTGAGGCATCGCTCCTTGAAGATGTGTTTTTTTAATTAAGTGCAATTGTGGCCAACAACCAAATCAGAAATGCTGATCGAGTCAACTAGTCCCCAAGGAGAACTCTGATAGGCCAATCAGATGGTTCACTGTTACTCAGCGATAGAACATAAAAAAATCATATGTACAATGAGGAAACATTAAAAAATAGCAGAAATACTGGAGTCATGATGAAGTCTGCTGGAGAGAGACGTTTATACACACGCTGTCCTCCAGAATTCAGAGACATTGAAGGAGAAGGTTACTGGGTGACAAAACTAAAAACTAAAAAGCACTTGGAACTAAAAACTAATCCCTACTGGGAGAAAGAAGCTCCTGAACTTCCCGCAGTGTTCCCCAGCAGTTTAAGAGCACTTAACCGGCCTTTCTCCAATTCAGAGTCTGAACCCAAGAACCAGACCTGTCCTTTTCCATCTGTCTCCACAACCACTGATTCCCATCTCCTGCAGCTCTCATTTAACCCCCTCATGTGCAGTACTACCAAACTTCCCATGAGGATATTAGTCCCCCTCCAGCTTAGGTGCAAACCTTCTCTTCTGAACAATTTCAGCCTTCCCTGGAATCCAATGATCCAAACATTTGAAGCTTCCCCTCCTACACCAACTCCTTAGCCATATGTTAAACTCTATGATCTTCATAGTTCTAGCTTCACTAGCACATGCCATGGGTGGCAATCCTGAGATCACAACCCTGGAAGCCCTGCCCTTTAACTAAGCTCCTAACTCTCTGAGCAACACACTCAAAATGCTGGTGGAACACAGCAGGCCAGGCAGCACCTATAGGGAGAAGCACTGTCGATGTTTCGGGCCAGGACCCTTCGTCAGGACACGAAACAGGGTCTCAGCCCGAAACATCGACAGTGTTTCTCCTTATTGATGCTGCCTGGTTTGGTGTGTTCCACCAGCATTTTGTGTGTGTTGCTTGGATTTCCAGCATCTGCAGATTTCCTCGTTTTTGCTTTACCTAACTCTCTGAGCTCACTTTGCAGATGCTCATCCTCCTTCCTTCACGTGCATGTGATTGGTACCCATATGCACCATGACCTCTAGGTGCTCACCTTCCTACCCAAGAATGCTGTGGACACAGTCTGAGATGTCCTGGACCATCAGTCCATTGATTCAATCACAAGGAAGGCATGCCAGCAGCTCTACTTCATTAGGACTTTGGTAAGTGGCCAAAGACTCTTGCGACTTTCTACAGATCTACTGTGAAGATTGTTGTAACTTGTTCCATTACCAGTGTGGATGGGAGGATGCAGAGGGTTGTAGACTCAGCCATTCCATCATGTGTGCAGCCCTCCTGACCATCGAAGACATCTTCGAAAAGTGTTGCCCCGACAAGTGGCCACCATTATTAAAGACTTTACCATCGAAGACAAGCCCTCGTCTCATCAGGGAGGGGATACAGGAGTCTGATGGTATACACTCAGAGTCTCAGCTTTTTCTCCTCCACTATCAGATACCTGAACAGTTGATGAACACTGCCCCAATCTTTTTGCACTTCCTATTTTTTAATTTCCTATTGTAACTTATATTTTTGTATATTGCAGTGATCTACAGCCAGAAAACAAGTCCAAGGCATGTCAGTGATAATAAACCCGATTCTGATTTTAGTAACAAAACTGATCCCTTCTGCCTGCTCAATATCCATGCCCCTCCATTCTCTGTAATTTCATATGCTTATCAAATAGCCTCTGAACCACCTCTATCGTATTTGTCTCCATCACCATCCCTGTCAGCATGTTCCAGGCACCCATCACTTTTTGTGTAAAATAACTCAGCCCACACATCCTCTTTAAACTTGTTCTCGTTCACCTTAAATGCATGACCTCTCGTATTAGACATTTCGTCCCCAGGGAAAATGATACCAGTTATATACTCTGCAGTACTGTGTGTTTCATAATCTTATAAGCTTCTGCTGAGTTTCCTTTTAGCCTTCATCACTCAGGAGAAAATAACCCTGACTGTTTACGTCTCCTTATGGCTCATACCCTCAAATCCAGGCAGCATCCTGGTGAACCTCCTCTGCACCCTTAACAAAACCTTATCTGGTACATCATCTGGAAATAGTGATGTCACTCTGATCCAGTTACATTGTCCAGAGATAGTGATGTCATCATCTGCAGCCAGTAATGTCACTTAGACCCAATGACATCATCTTAACCCAGTGATGCCATCTGACTCTGTATCCGATGGCAATACTTGGACCCAGTGACATTGTCTGGAGCCAATAATATCATTCTGACCCAGTGACATCATATGGAGACAGTGATGTCACTAGGATCAAGTGAAGTAACTCCAACCAGGTGATGCCATAACTCCCACACCCCATGTCTGATCACATCCCGTAGATAGTCTGTATTGTGTCGGACAGGAAGTTTTACCAGCAAAATTATTAATTTAAGTTAACCAAATTAAGTTTAAATGATAAAATGCAGATGGTCTAATCATTTTTGTAGTCCATTCAAGTTTTAAATAACATCAGCCAAAACACCAGATCGCGTTAAAAGTCTCAGGCATCGGTTTTGTCGTCCACCAGCAGATGGTGCTGTCGGTCAACAGATAGCCTCTGACTGTCAGACAGTCTTCAACAGGTAAGGCAGGGACCCAGTGCTAAAATGCTGAAGGAATCATTCATAATCCAACAAAGCAACTTCCAGTAGTTGAAATAATTGGAAAATACTGTACTTGGTTTCTTTAGTTTTCATTTTATAAAGGGCCAGTTTAATTACAATGGAAATAAATTATTGAAAATTCCACCATGATAGACAAGAAGCTATTCTGTGTATTGCGTGAAGTACCCAGCTTTGCTGTGAAGTATTTTATTTTGTTGGTGCAATGTAGAAAGTGCGTCAGTGAACAGGTGCACAGCGAGCTGCCGCACAGACTTGGGATAGGTTGACCAGGTGATCTGTTTTCATGGCATTGATAATGGATTACCAGTCGCACTATATCCACATCCCTCCATTCTCTTTAAATCCACTTGGTTATCAAATAGCTTCTAAAATACCTCTGTCATATCTGTCTCCGCTGGCAGCACTACCCTCTGCATAAAACAACTTAGCCCACACCTCTAAACTTATCTACTTTCACCTTGCTAACTCTGACCTATTTTGCCATGAGCCCTCAAGAACCCAGGAAACATTTTTAATAACAGACTCCAACATCTTCCCAACTACTGAAGTCAGGTTAACTGGTCTATAACTTCATTTCTTAAGAACTGGAGTGACATTTGCAATTTTCCAGTCCTCCAGAACCACTTGGAATCTAGTGATTCTTATAATATCATGAATAACCCTCAACAATCTCTTCAGCTGCGTCTTTCAGAACCCCGGGGTGTTGTCTATCTAGTCCAGGTGACCTATCTACCTTCAGACCTTCCAGCTTCCCAAGCACCTTCTCCTTAGTAATAGCAACCACACTCAACTCTGCCCCCGACATTCTTAAATTTATGGTGTATTCCACAAGTAACGACGGGTAAAATACTCACTAAGTTTACCCACCATTTCTTTGTCTCCATTATACCTCTCCTGCATCATTTTCCTGCAGTCTGATATCCACTCTCACCGCTCCTTTACTCTTTAGACCAGGGGTGTCAAACTCATTTTAGGTCACGGGCCGGATTGGGCAAAATGCAGCTTCATCCGGGCCGGATCAGTCGGGCGCGTACGAACGCAGCTTTCATTGCCTCCGTTTTTTCAGCCTGTTCTCATGTGTCTCAGTCTCTGCTATAACTACAAAGTGCTTCACTTCACAAATTCTGTTTCTTATGAAGAAGACTGCTGAGCAAGCATTATTTTTATTATTGGTATTAACTTACAATCATAGGCTTCATATCGCCGGGCCATTAATAATTAAAATAATAGATCTATCTAAAATGATCTCGCGGGCCGGATATAATTGTACGCCGGGCCGGATATGGCCCGCGGGCCTTGAATTTGACACCTATGCTTTAGACAACCTTTGTATCCTCTTTATATTATTACCTAACTTACCTTCATGTCTCATCTTTTCCTTCCTTGTGGTTTTTTTTAATCACCTTCCATTGGATTTTAAAAGCTTCCCAATCCTCTAACCGTTCACTAATTTTTTTCTCTGTTTCACTTTTTCATTTATGTTGCCGTTGACTTCGTTTGTCAACCATAGTTGCATCATTCTCACTTGAGAATATTTCTTCATCTTTGGGATGTATCTATCCTGCACCTTCTGAATTTCCCCCAGAAACTCCAGCCATTGCTCTGCTAGAGCCCCCTTCCAATGTGCTCCTCTGAAATCCCCTTTACATCACTGTAATACTGACAAATCTGAGTTTAGCTTCTCCTTCTCATACTCCAAGGTAAATTCTGTCATATTATGATCACTATCTCCTGAGAGTTCCTTTACCTTAAGCTCTCTAATCAATTCTGGTTAATTGTACAACAGCCAATCCAGAATTGCCTTTTCCCTAGTGTACTCATCCACAAGCTGCTCTAACGGGCCATCTCATAGACATTCTACAAATCCACTGTCTTGGGATCCAGCGCCAACCTGATTTTCCCAATCTACCTGCATATTGAAATTCCCCGTGACAATCATAACATTCCATTTTTACATGCCTTTTCTACCTCCTACTGTAATTTGTGGCCCACATCTTGGCTACTGTTCATGCCTCTCATATTTTAAAAACTTATTTCAGGTTTAACCCTTCACTCTGTCTCAAGAGAATGGGGAATTACCATGGGAGAATAAGGCAGAGCCTGCTCTGGGTGTTTGCAACATTGGAGTCTTTAGATAGACCACTACAGAATACTTAGAGAATGCATCCATATTTATGTTCATTTTCTCTGGCACGTTGGTTGTTTGTCAGTCTTTGTACTCAGTTTTTTCATTGATTTTATTGTATTTCTTTGTTCTACTGTTAATGCCTGCAAGAAAATGAATCTCAGAATCAGAATCAGGTTTAATTTCACAGGAATATATCATAGAATTTGCTGTTGTTTGTCAGAAGCAGTAGAGGGCAATACATAATAATTAAATAAATAAACTTATAAACTACAATAAGTATACGTATATGCTGGGTGCATGTTCAGGAGCCAATGCAAGTTCCTCTCGTTTGATCCAACATCCCACAAAGTGCCTTTAAACTACTGAATGAAGCTGTAAGTGCCTCCCAGGCAATGAAGCTATGAATAAATGGTGTTTTCTTGCCACTCAGCCAGCCTTTCCTTATGATCCTTCTCCAAGGGGGATGTGTAACATTTCTATAAGACTAGAAGGTACGATCAGTCAGCATGTTACACTAATGTAAATTTTTTCAAAATGGCAGCAGACACTGGAAACCTAAAATAAAGAGAGCATTTGGTGATACGTGCATACTTTGATCATAAATTTACCTTGAACTTTGATATGGGAGGTTAAAAGAGGGATGAGCTTATTTTCAAATTAAAGAACAGGAACAGCTTCTATCCCACTGCTGGGAGACTCTTACTTAAAGATTAGCTTTATTTGCCGCGCACATTGAAATGTCAAAACGTATAGGGAAAAGTGCCATTTGCGTCAGCGCCCAACACAGTCTGAGGATGTGTTGGGGGCAACCCGCAAGGTTTATAATATCATGAGGGTCTTAGTTAAGGTGAATGGTCACAGTCTTTCACCCAGGGTCAGGAAGACTGAAGCTAGAGGTTCGAGGTGAGAGCATAAAGATTTAAAAGGGTCTTGAGGTCAACTTTTGCACAGAGTCCAGTGAATATATGGAACGAGTTAAAAGAAATTTTAAAGATAGCTACAATTACAACATATAAAAGAGACTTGGGAAGACACATCTGTTTTTAAACTGCTTTTTTAAATATTTCCTGTTGTACTCAATGGTGTGGAGGGTTTTACCTGTGACGGGCTGGGCTGTTCCAGTGCTTTTTACGGGATTTTCCAACCAAAACCCTTGAATGGAAAATTCCACAAAATATATTGGTTACAGCTCAGTCCATCATGGAAAAAGCCCTTCTAACTGTTGAGTTCCTCTGTTCTATGTTCTATATGGATGGGAGGGGTATGGAGGTCCATGGTTCAGGAGAGGGTTGATGGGACTAGGCAGAATAATAGCTCAGAATGGACTAGATGGGCCAAAGGGTCTGTTTCTGGGCTGTAGTACTCTATGAACAGTGTGCAAGACAAGCTTTTCAGCATATCTTGGTACATGTGACAATAATAAACCAATACTATTACTAAGTATCAGTACATTCCTGCTTCGGAGAGCTTGCCATACACAGACTGACTGCAATGCTTTGATTGTAATTGCACTGACAACATTTCAGACATCCCTCCTCTCCAGATTCCTCCATCCCTTCCTGCCAGACAAGAACCCAGAGGGATTAAAGAAGCAGTTGGAGATGAAAACCAATGGGGAGCAGGGTTACAAACTACTTTTGTTCCCAAGTTGTGTTTTTTAAAAGGAGCTTTGTTGATTTGTTTTTTTTTAAAACTATGGGAACACTTAGTTAGGTTTTAATGGAACCTCATGTCTTTAAGAGAGAGGTTGGAAAGGTTAAATATTAAAAATAAGTGCAGAGAGCAATCTGGATTCTTAGAACAAACAGCATGAGTGTATAACTTCATCTCCTCTCATTGTCATCCAACTAAGGAACAAAGGGCAGCAGTTAGTTTTCATCAGGAGTTCGAGGAGGTTGGTACGTCACCAAAAAACTCTGGCAAATTTTTACAGATGTACCATGGGGAGCAGTCTGATGGGATGCTTGACCATCTCGTATTGTGGGGGCTACTCCACAGGATCGGAAAAGGCTGCAGGGAGTTGGAAACTCATCGTGGACACTAGCCTGCCCAGCCCTGAGGACATCTTCTGAATGTGATGTTTCCTGAAGGTGCTATCCATAATGAAGGACCCCCATCTCTCAGAACATGCCCTCCTCTCATTGACACCATCAGGGAGGAGGCACAGGAGCCCGAAGGCACACACCGTACACTTTAGGAACATCTTCCCCACCACCATCAGATTAAATGGTCATCATTATTACCACTTTTTTCTATTTCTTCTTGTATTTACAGTGTTTTTTATGTCTTGCACTGTACTGCGGCCACAAACCAACACGTTTCACAACGTGTCACATGCCAGTGATAATAAACCTGAATCGGATTCTGGCGCTGATTAACGATGAGCTTGTTTGGAGCAACAGGATCATAGAACCGAACCCTAATGTGTCTCTTTTGGTTGTCTGCAATGTTTTCGCTGCGGACGAGCCCGAATTTTTGTAGAGCAGAGTTGATCCGAGTTTGTGAGTTCGAGTCCCGACTTGGTGCTTCCAACAATGAGAATTAAAGCTGGAGTCATGGGACAACGTAGCACAGAAACAAGCCCTTCAGCCCATCTAGTCCATGCTGAAATGTTGTTCTCCCATCGACGTGCACCTGGACCACAGTCCTCCATACCCCTTCCAAATTTCTCTTAAAAGCCAAAATCGAACCCACTTTCACCACTTCCACACTCACACTGCCCTCTGAGTGTAGAAGGTGTCCCTCATATTCTTCTTAAATGTTTCACCTTTCAGCCTTTAACATATCACCTCTAGTCCTGATCTCACACAACCGCAATGGAAGACACCTGCTTGCATTTACCCCATCTATACCCCTCATAGTTTTGTATGCCTCTATCAAATCTCCCCTCAGTCTCCTACGTTCCGGGATATAAAGTCCTAATCTATTCAACCTTTCCCTATAACTCAGGTCCTCAAGTCCCAGTAACATCCTTGTAAATTTTCCCTCCACTCTTTCAATCTTGTTGATATCTTTCCTGATGATAGGTGACCGGATCTGCACACAATAGTCCAAATTAGGCCTCGGTGAGCTCTTATACCAGCTTCAACACAACATCTTTGGGAGGTGGGAAGAAACCGGGCTACTCCAAATTTGGCCTCACTAACATTTTATGCAACTTCAACATGATATCTCATCTTTTACAAAGTAGTGGAGGAGCTCAAAAGGTCAGCAGCATCTTTGGAGGGAAATAAGGAGCCGAAGTCAAACCGTCAGGACTTTATTCCTCTCCATAGATGCTGCCTGACCTGCTGAGTTCCTCCAGCATTTTGTGTGTGTTACTCTACATTTCCAGCATTTACAATGTTCTAATATTCTAGCATTCTTAGCTCAAAAAGCATTAGTTCTGAGAGCATCTATAGAGTGTGGAAGAAGGCCCTTCATTCACAGCCACCATTAGGTTAGTCCCATTTCCCCATTTATGTGTTCAATACTGTACAAAAGTCTTAGGCACATACTGTAGCTAGGGTGCCTAGGACTTCTGTACAGTACTGTACTTGTCAACATGGGGCAAAGGAAGAGGGCCAAGGGCGGGGGCAGAGTTGGTGCAGGTGCAGACGTGGGACAACAGGCAAGGTCATTTGATTCCAAACAAATGGTTTACTGATCATTACAGAATGTCTCTCTGGTGCTTCCCCTCTCCCAGCCCCCTTCCAATTCTCAGTTCACGATAGAGACCTATATTAGAATCAGGTTTATCATCACTCACATACGGTATGTCATGACATTTGTTTTTTGCAGCAGCGGTACAGTGCAATGCATAAAATTTCTACAGTACCGTGCAAAATGTCTGAGGCAACCTAAGCACTGTGTGTGTGTGTGTGTGTGTGTGTGTGTGTGTGTGTGTGTGCGCGTGCGTGTGAGTGCGACTGTGTGTGTGCATGTGAGTGTGACTGTGTGTGCGTGCGTGTGTGTGTGAGCGTGAGTGTGACTGTATGTGTGTGAATGTAAGTGTGTGAGTGAGTGTGCGTGTGAGTGAGTGCGTGTGAGTGTGTGTGTGTGTGAATGTGTGAGTGTGTGTGTGTGTGTGTGTGTGGGCGCGCCTAACACATTGCACAGAGTACTGTATATCAGCATACACTACCTTAAGATTCATTTTCTTGTCAGCATTTACAGTTAGATCAAGAAATACAGTAGAATTTATCAAAAATTATGCATAATCCTTACACCAGAAACAGTCACAGTCCCTTCAGAACGTTGAAGTCAGAGGACGTGGGCAACATCTGGTGGTGACAACTCTAGGGAGGTGCCAGTGACCTTGGCGAGTGATTGATAAACACACACTCATTAGCGGGCGGGTGCTATAATGAGAGTTCGGACAAACTTCGCTTGTTTTCTCCAGAGCAGTGGAGGCTGAGGAAAGATCTGACAGAGGTTTACAAGATTATTAGAGGCATAGATAGACAGAGTAGAGAATGGAATGGAATCCTCCCCAGAAACAAAGTAGGAGGAAGTTTAGCCATACTATCCATGGCGTTCCCATCCTCACCAACTTATCCATTCAAAATAATGCCATGGAGCCTGTTATCTTAACAGCCTTCTGTCACTTCCCTTAAGCTGATACCAGTTCCACCAGCCTAACGTCCTTGTCTTCTCTCATGTTTCCATGAATAGCATTTCCTGCCCTTTCATCCTTGGGGGCCATTCTAGAAAAGGGGAGTTTTGGGAGGATACACTACATCACAAAAACAGAACCTTTGACTCATCCAGTCCATACTGAACTATTAATCTGACTAGACCCAACAACCCACACTCAGACGTTAACCCTTCATACCCCTCCCATCCATGTAGCTATCCAAATTTCTCTTAAATGTTGAAATCAAACCTGCATCTAAAGTCGCATTTCTTCACTCCACTTGTACCTTGGGTTCCACGTGGTGGTCGATTTTCCTTCATGCCTTTTACTGCAGTGTCAGGCACTTGTCAGTCACCAGCCAGCTAATAGTATTTACCTGCCGCTCACTCCAGACTCATCACCTGCAGCCTATTTAACTCTGGACTCATCCGCAGTCCTTGCTCGCTCAGCGGAGCAGATGCCCTCGACCAGTTGCCCCTAGCTCTCACTGCCACTGTCATGGTTTACATTATTGCCCATTGTGGCTAGATTCTGTTCTCTCTCTCTCTCTCTCTCTCTCTCTCTCTCTCTCTCTCTCTCTCTCTCTCTCTCTCTCTCGTTTTGTTGCCCCTCTTGGCTTGATCTTTTGTGGTCTCTTACTGAGGCTATTGTTGATCACTGAATCATCTCTGCTGATCTGCATTTGGGTCAAGCCTCCTGTACGTTCCCTGACACAAAGTGACAAAATAATTGTTTGGCCTTCGGATCACTATTTCTCCAGTATTGCCTTGACAATATTCTACAAATTTTAGGGTCATAGTCATAGAGACCCAGAACACTGTAGCTCAGAACAGGCATTTCAGCCCACGTCATTGTGCTGGCCCTTTAACCTACTCCAATCTATCCATTCCCTCCCACCAAGCCCTTCAGTTTTTTTTATCATCCATGTGCCCATCTAAGAGTTTCTTAAATGTCCCTAATGTATCTGCCTCTACCTTCACCCTGGTAAGGCTTTCAAAGCACCTACCCACTCTCTGTATAAAATAATTTACTTCTGACATCCCCCTGTACACTTGACGCTTACTTGTGTCCTAAATGCACCTCATGCTAAATGCCAATGTTCAGGGATATATTTTGTATATTAATTTACTAGTGGTGATATTACTTGATGTGTGGTTTGAGAGTTATATGTCCGGTGTTGTGCAGCTCGGTCTGGAGGATTGTTGTTTCGTTTGGTGGTATACTCCTGTGCGGCCGAATGACAATAAACTTCAACTATCCTATTTCTCCCTGTTTGAAATGGCCCCCTTCTGTTAGCCATTTTTTGCCCCAGGGAAAAAGTATCTGGCTATCCACTCAATCAACGTCACTTATCATCTTGTCTACCTCCGTCAAATCACCATTCATGCTCCTTTGTTCCAAAGAGAAAACCCATAGTTCACTCAATCTTTCCTGATAAGACAAGCTCTCTAATCCAGACAGCATCCTGGTAAGTCTCCTCTGCACCCTCTCTAAAGCTTCCACGCCCTTCCTTTAATGAGAACTGAGCACAATCCTCCAAGAGTGATCCAACCAGAGCTTTATAGAGCTGCAACATTACGTCACAGCACTTGAACTCAATCCCTCATGTTTCAGCACAGAATCAGCCCCTCCTGCTAAATTCCGTGTCAAAGTGCATGCTCTGATTTATCTTAATAATTTCAACCAATACTGGGAATGCCAGGTATCCGACGGCAAGACGCTACGGAGGATTCTGAGGGATGTTGGGAGGACTATGGGGGGCTTCTCTTCCACCCATCAGGAGCGCCGCATACACAGGGTCCTTAGCATTGTTCCTGTGTATCCAACAATCCCTGCACCATCAGGAAGCTGCCGAAATAAGGACAAGAACTGTTAGGATGGAAAGCAGCTTCCTCCCCCGAGATGTGTAGCTACTGAACTCCCTGCCAGCACCCAGGTCGCATCATGTATGAAGCACCAGGGGCGTAATACTATTTACCCTTTAACTTATAACCATATAACCATTACAGCAGGGAAACAGGCCATCTCGGCCCTTCTAGTCGGTGCCAAACGCTTACTTGTGTCCTAAATGCACCTCATGCTAAATGCCAATGTTCAGGGATATATTTTGTATATTAATTTACTAGTGGTGATATTACTTGATGTGTGGTTTGTGAGTTATATGTCCGGTGTTGTGCAGCTCGGTCTGGAGGATTGTTGTTTCGTTTGGTGGTATACTCCTGTGTGGCTGAATGACAATAAACTTAAACTATCCTATTTCTCCCTGTTTGTATCAAATATTAGATCACGAAATCTGCTGGTTACTTTTCTAAAACTCTTCAATTTCCTACAACTTTTGTGGGCTACATAATTGCCTCCTTTATTTATCTTTAATTACTCCGGTTATGGGATGCCCAGGGAGGGGTAGCACCTCTGGTGAAGTCTTCAACTTCGGATTGCGCCGGACACACTCAGCTCTCACCTCCGGCTCCAAGTGGCTGCTTGCTTGCGACATCAGCTGAACCGCGATACTGTACATCACTAGGACAGGCCAGCTACCCCGGTGGGATAGGGTCACGCCTGCCCTCGCATGTGAAGTCATTGCCGGTAGATGGGCTGGCTGCGATCTCACCGCCAGAGGAGGGCGGTTCTGCAATGCCTCAAAGGGCACAAGGAAGCACCGAAGCAGTCGTGGGTCATCCACTACAAAAAGGCAGACCGCACTTTGTGGTGACTATTCGCATCACTGGATCTGGATTTCCGAGTTCGAGAGAGTCCGACAGCCCCCGTGCCACTTTATAACTTCTCCCGCAAATGTCTCCTGTCGTTGTTGGATAAAACAGACAACCAGTCTTCCCGTTATCCATGGCCAGATTATTCTCTTTTTTTTAATCTATAAAAATGTGTTCTCATTGCGTTAGAAATTGTTTCATTAAACACATGCCGTTTAATGAAATAGGTTTCGTCAATCATATCAATTTCCCAACCCACCGACCTTGGTTCGATTGGCTCTTTGACCGGCGCCATGCTTCGGGCTCAAACGCACCTGGATTAGAAAGTGAGACAGGTTGAGCAAGCTCCCTCTCTGGAGCGGAGGAGGATGAACGGTGACTTGAGATGTACCAAGATGATGAAAGGCTTTGAAAGAAGGAACAGGCGGGGACTTTTTCCCACGGCAGAAATGCCTAATGCTGAGGTGGGGGGGGGATAAGGTGATTAGAGGAAAGTATCGGGGGGGGGGGGGGGTGACAAGAGTAAGTTTTTTACACAGATGCATAGAACGCCTTGCCGGGGTGGTAGTAGAGGCATTAGGGGCATTTAAGAGACTCTTAGATAGGCACGTGGATGTTAGGAAAACAGAGGGCTCTGTGGGAGGGTAGGGTTAGATTGATTTTAGATCTTTAAGAGGTTGGCACCACATGGCGGGCCGAAAGACTTGTGTTTAATGTTTTGTATTTCGTGTTAACATCCTGATAGAGAGATGAAAGACTCCTCATTAAAACAGCCCTAGGTGAGAAGTTGATTCAAGCTAACTGTAAACCGTAAGTTATGAAAAATTCTTAAAGCTGAGGTTTTAAAAAATACAAATTCCGAGAAAAGTTTTAAAATTCTCAGCTTCCGGTGGAAATCTGTGTAAATGGAATACCTATGAAGTTATAAAACAATAATTTTACATTAAGTTTGACAGCAAGTCACCTCGCCGTTTAAGAGAAAATAAAACCTCCGTTCGCTTTCTCCCTCTGCAGACTTCCTCCTCACAGAATGGATAATATCAGCTTAACAATAGAAGAAACTATCTTTCACCCCCTCCCAAAAAAAAAATCAGGTGGGAAAAATAGGCGGGGAAGATGCGCGTTAAACCGACCTGCTGTTCGGTAGCGCGAATGCCCCCCGGATACACACAGATTGAATTATCCCGATTAATTGCCTTTAGACTTCTTTTAAACTTTCTCCAATCTTGCTTCATTCTCCAACTGCCTTGTCTCGCCAGGGATGGAACACGAGAAAGACATTCAAGGCTATTGCGGCTCAGAAAAGAATGCGTCGTACATAATTTCAGTAGAGCCACTGTGCTAACAGTTCCCCTGACAGATGACCCCACGAAAACCTCCGAGCCTCCTGACCGACTGTGATTAATGTCCAGTCCTGTGTGCTCAGCGTTGACCATCTGTCTGACCATCCAGACAGACGCACTAACACATGCTCCGAGACTGGCAGCTTCCAACTCGGGCAATTCGTACAAAATATCTTAACGTCGGCCAGAGAGAAATAAGGAAGGGGTGTGTGTGTGGGGGGGGGGGGGGGTGGTGGTGGGCAGAATTCACATTTTTCCCCTTCCACTTTTTCACAAGGGCGAACCGGTGTAGGGCGAATTTGGTTCAAAGCGGACGGAAGACACCATCGCGCACAAAAGGGCTCTAAGTTCCTTCAAAGAGAAAGCGGGGCTGTTAAAATGAATTCTGATCCCGTCGCCCGGTCAGGCGTCCCCGGAGAAGTTAACTCCGGGTTTACCCGACGGAATAAAGTGCCCAGTAATATAGCGGCGGCTGGGAAAGACAACAAAGAGCGTTCGCGCTCTCTCCTGCCCCACGAGGTGACACCCGTTCTAACCCAGGATGCTCCCGACGTCTTTAGCGTTAACCCGAGCTGTGACTTCGGAGTATGAGATTTCTTTGTTCCCAGAGGAGTGAGTGAATATAATGATCTTATGAGAAATGGAATGTGGTTACGTTAGACAGAAATGCTGGCGCTGGCAGTGATCGCTCTCAAATGAGATATTACATGTGTCACATCATGACATTAATTTCCCTCTTTCCGTCCACCCCCCCCCCCACTCCTCCCTCCCTCCCTCCACTAGACCCATGTCGTAACACCTTACGAAAGCTGCATTTTTTTGCTATTACACGGGCTGCGGAATAGGTCGGTATTAAGCTGGGCTTTCCTAGTTAGGATCGCCCCACTCTCACGGAGAGAGAGAGAGAGAGCGGACTTCGGAACAATTTAACTAGCACTGGGATACCCCCCCCAAAGACCAGAGTCACTTCCCAGCGCGGCAGGATTCCCCTCTCAGCGCAGGTTTGCACTCAACGTCTTTTCACTCCGGGCTTGTACTGTAATCGAATTTCTCTTTCGTAAGGTTTAACGCGAAAACCTTAGACTATTTTCCACAGAGTATAGTTGCATTGTTCATTTTGATATACACTTTAACAGAAGCTCGGTGAGTGCCCATGTTACTCTGAGTGCTTTTAATGCACCCGTGTGTTTGCTTTTATTTTGGAAAATAGTGACAACCGAGGTAGGGTTGTAAGTAGTGAAATACTCAAAGGTCAAAGTCAATTTATGTCAATAGTCGATTGTCCCGATGTCTTGTCCCGTGTTAGCTTAAATTTAGCCCGCGCACATTCGTGGCTTTAAAAGAAACTCGTTGCGTTTGTTCAGCTGCTCGGGGCGCGCAGTTTAATTTTCCGTGGAGTTGCGAACCAGTTGCAGGCGCATTGTTTGGGAGAAAGACTTGCTGGGGATATTCCCAGGTGAGGACTGGTGCGGAGAACCAATGCTGTCGCGCGGTGACATCTCAGCAAAGTGAGTGCGGCAGAGGGCGCGGGGACGTGATGAGTTTTACACCTCGGCGGGGTGGGTTGGCCGGACGGCGAGGCAGAACGCGGCTCAAAGCTGAACGGCGTGTGTGAGGCACGCCGGCATCTATATCCGTGTGCAGGTGGTGACCCGCGCCCACTGTCAAAGCCCCGCAGACGTCGGGCTGGCTACCCGACACAGGCACACGCACACACTCAAACACTTATCCAAACACAAGCCCACAGCGGCGTACACGCCGGCATTTACATTCCTTGGCAGAAATACACGCACAGTCGCGGGTGGACTCCTATCTAATGAGAAATATATTGTATTCCCCTGTTAAACCATCTAAATATATACTTTAGTACGGTAGCAGTTAGCGCAACGCCGTACCAGCTCGGGGCGTTGGAGTTTGCAGTTCAGTCCCGGTTTCCAATGTAAGAAGATGGTACGTCCTGCCGGTGCAATGCGTGGGTTTGCTCCCGGCGCTCGGGTTTCCTCGCACATTACAAAGGCGTGCCGATTAGCAGGGTAATCGGTCATTGCAAAGTGTCCCGTGATTAGGCTAGGGTTAAATCGGTGGGTGGGTTACTGACAGCGCGGATCCAAACGCCTGTCCCGCGCTGTATTTGTAAAATAAGTAGATGAAAAAGAGCAAGAGCTAAAATTAATACTTTTCAAAAGTTCGTCGAAATCTGCAAAAGCAGAATGAAGTGGATTGCCTTAAAATGCCTTGTCGAGGGGAGACTGTACCTTGTGGGGGAGAGATAGTTATTTAAATGGATCTCCGGTTCCGCCTGGTGTTGCGGGCTGCGGGGAGAGCAACGTGCGCATTGCAAGGACTCTACTGTACGGTACACACGAGGGTTGTAGACACGCTATCAGACCGCCAGGCGGCGGTCTAGCTCCATTTTGGACTTCGCCTCAGGCTATACTCTTAGTTTCGAGGGTTTTTTTTCACGTGCACCCTCTAACATAGCGAAAACACAGCGCCGACTTTCACCGGACAAAGAGGAATTCTGTTTAGTTTGCTATTTCCATTGTTTAAATATTTCTTGAGGTAATTATCTAACGAGGAAAGAAGTATTTGTTTCTAACGCAGTGCGTGCAACAGTTTGGAATGGAAAGAGGCAGATTCAACCGCCGCGAGGAGAATACCTGGAGAGTGCGGTGTGGGCGGGGGAATGGGCTAGGTGGAACCGACTGGCCGAATGGGTTCCATGGGTATCTGTTCCCTTCCTAAATACAAGAGTAACACACACAAAATGCTGCAGGAACTCAACGGGCCGGGCAGCGTCCATGGAGAGGATTAAAGAGTTGATGTTTCGGGCTAATACCCTTCAGCAGGACCGGAAAGGAAGGGGGAAGAAAAGAAGCCCGCCGTGATGAAGGGTCTTGGCCCAAAATATCGAATTGAGCCAAAATCAAGCTAAAGATTGGCTTTATTTATCACGTGTGCATCGAAGCATGTCCCGATGAGGGGTCTCGGCCCGAAAGGTCGACCTGCTGAGTTTCTCCAGCATTTTTGCGTGTGTTACTTGGATTTCCAGCATCTGCAGGTTTTCCCTTTCCGCGAACTAACTGTTTTGCGTCAACGACCAACGCAATGCAAGGGTGCGGGGGGGGGGGGGCAGCCCGCAAGGTTCGCCATGCTTCTGGCGCAGTAACCCAGACAATAAGTAGCTACCAACCTACTGATCGTAGGGCTTTGAAATGTGGGAGGAAAACGGAGCCCCCGGAGGAAACCCACGCGGACGCGAGGAGACTGGGGCGGGAATCGAACCCCATCTCTGATCGCTGGCCCCGCTAAGAGTCGATTCCGCGCTGCAGCTCAATAAACATAAAAAATAAATTAATAAACTGGGTCATTGTAGACACGTTCGTGGCGTTGCGTCCGGTGGTGGAAGAGCGTGGGGTCGCGGCACGCAGCATTGGAGAGACTGTTCGGGCCATTGGACCCGACCGAACATCAGTTCACTCTACCATCGAAGGTCACGGATATTGCGGTCTCGCTGTCTCGGAAAGTCAGGGCAAACCGTTGCCTGTGTAACAGGCTCTCCCTCTCCACGCAGCTGAGAGTTACCCGTCAGGGACTCCAGCGCCGGAGTGTCCTCGGGGCTCACACCTGAAGCCTTCTCCGTGCGCGGGGTACGGCCGCAAGGCAGTGGAGGTTTATGTCCTTCTCCTAGATGAACTGCCAACCACGGGTGACGAGCCCCATCTGCCCGGAAGATGATCCTCAGATCCCCTCGATACCTCTCCCCTTGCCCTAAATCTACGCCTTCTCGGGTGGGTGCGGGGATGGACTCGGTTTCTCGCGGCGCTGGATGGAGCAGCCGGCCGGTATTTTAGCACCATTCCCCCAGGGTGTTGTATTGCGGAATTCATTACAACGCGCAAATGATTGCACCTTCTGATTTCAGACCCCAGTCTCGATGAAGGGTCTTACCCCGAAATGTCGACTGCTTATTCCCCTCTTTAAATGCTGCCTGCCCTTCTGAGCTCCTCGGGCATTTAGTGTGCGTTACTGTGGATTTCCAGCATCAGCAGAATTGTTTGTATTGATGACTGAATGATTGCAGGGAGTCCCGGGAGACGTGATGTGGGGGGGGGGGGGGGATGCAAATTAGATACTAGCGGACCTTTAGGGCGCAACGGCAGCATAGCGGTTAGCCCCGCGCTATTACAGTGGGGGGGGGGCGCCGGAATTCTAGCCCTGTCCTCCCCGCGAACCGCATGGGTTTCCTCCGGGTGCTCCGGTTTCCCCTCACACCGGTTAATTGGTCATTGTAAATTACCTCGTGATTGGGCTAGGGTTAATCGTTGGACCGGGAGGGACTGTTCCGCGCGGTATCTTTAAATAAACAAATATCTATATATTTGAAACGACCACCAAGAGGAGAATTTAGCACTTGATTTCAACTTTGACGCATGGATCTTGCTGAAAGATATCGATATCTCCTGTGATGTGGCCGCGGTTAGCGGTCCGCCCCGTCATCTCGGCGCATATTTTTTGTTTAACCCGCAGGAAAGAACAGATACTTAACCGAGGTACTGTGTGGATCTGGCTTGCCGGAGTGTGGAAGAGAGGATGTCTCCGCTTGCAGGACATTTTATATTCTGGTCCTGATATGTTCGAGGCTGCACTTGGAGTGATTTGGGCCGCTTACCCAAAAAGGGATGTGCTGGTATTGGAGAGGATGCAAAGGAGGTTCACGAGAGTGATCCCGCGAATAAAAGAGTTCCCGTATGAAGAGCGTGTACTCGCTGAGTTCAGGAGATCTCATTGAAACTTACCGAATATTTAAGACCGAGACAGTGTGGATGTTTCCTGTAGTGGGGGAGCCTCAGAATAGTCGGACTCTTCCATTTAGAAGAGAGACGATGCGGAATCTGCAGAACTCATCACCATAGGCGGCTGCGGAGGCTGTCGTTGAAGCGGAGGTTCTTGATCATTCAGTGCCAAAGGTCACTGGGAGAAGGCAGGAGAATGGGGTTGAGGGGGATAATAAATCAGCCATGATGGAATAGCAGAGCAGACGCGACGGGCCGAATGGTCTGCTCGTGCTCTCCTATGTCTTAGGGTCTTATGGACATGGGTGAGTCACTGACTGCCCGAGGGCGGACGCCGAAATCTGCTCCGCTGGCCGATCCCCGGAGGACCGTGACCAGAGAGCGCCGGAGACGCTGATGAGACGAGGGTCACTTCGGGCAGACACGAGACTGGGACCGCGTCGGAAGCAGAAATTCCTGCCGAACTGATCGAAGACATTTCCCGTGACCGCATGTGTCTGGTCAACCCAGATCCATGGCGCCGTTTAATATATATATATAATATATATGCTTGTTACCTTATGCACTATCTTATTAAACACAAATTACGTATATGTAGATATTAAAATCGAGTTTAATATCTCTGGGGTATGCCGTTGTCTTGCGGTAGCAGTACATTGCTGTTTATAGTTTTCTTATTGTGTATTATAATAAGAAGTACGGTACATAAAAATCAAACTAAATGTCTAGTGCGGAAAAGAGAGGGAAACACTAGTGAGATAGTGTCCGTGGATTTATTTCCCATTCTGAAGTCTGCTGTCGGAGGCGAGGAATCTCTTCCTGAAACGTTGAGTGTGAGCTTTTCAGTCTGCTGTACCTCCTCCCTGATGGGAGCAATGGGAAGAGGGTGATGGGGGTAATTAGTGATGGATGCCGCCGTTTTGAGGCATCGCCTTTTGAACATGTCCTCAGCGCCGGGGAGGTTAGAGCTCCAGATATAGCTGGCTCCGTTTGCAAATTCCTGTAGTTCTTTTTTCCGATCCTGTGCGGCGGCTCCTCCGAACCAGACGGTGATGTCAGCGATTAGAACCATCTTCACTCTATAGATAGTTGTGGTGATTGCACTGCGTTGCTGCCGCAAAACCACACATTCCACGACCTGTCGGTCGACCATTGTGTCCCAGCTGTCTAGATACGCAGGCCTGGGCAGTACAATACGGAGAGCAAGCTCCCCCTCTCCACGCATCTGATGAACCCAAAGGAACGGCAGTTTGGTACCAGCAGCGTCACAGGAGTTGCCAGTCAGTGTCTAACTCAGCCCTATAGACTCCAGCTCCGGATTTTCCCCGGGGATTTCTCCCGGAGCCTTCCCTGTGAGTGGGTATAGAGTGCTTCTTCTCCTAGATGAGCTGCCAGACGAGACTCGTCCACCCGAAGCGACTGGCTTTAAGGCGCCAGTGATCCGCCTTTGCCCCGTTCTCCTGTCCGTAGAAACGGTTCTGCTAGGTTTAGTAGCTAAGCCATACACGAAAGCCAAAGAGCATGACATGGTTACAGAGGCTATTTGAGATGCACGCCATTGGGAGCATTTAGTAGGTGGTGGGAGCTTGTCCCCATTACCACCCCCGGCTATAACAACCTGGCGGAACCATTTCACTACGTGTATCAACGGGAATCAAACCGATACTGGTTTTGATGTTGGTTCAGATCCCAGCGCGCCGTGTTGCGCACTGGCGGTTCAACATGGTTCATTTGAAGAAAGGGCAACCAGGAGCCTCGCAAGGCATTTCTGGAAACATGTCCAGTTTCCTTCACCTTACTCACTATTAACCCCACCTCTGCCCCCTTTCCATCCAAAGCCCCTGAAAATCCGCTTCATGGAGCCGTAGAGCGCCTCAGCGCAGAAACAGGCCCGTCCTTTTAATACTATCCCGCCCCGGTCGCATTTATTTCCAGAATTCATCTGCGCACTGATAGTTTGCGTTCTGAGTGCCGATGAGGCGGCATTGAAAGATCGGCTCCGAGGAGACAGCCAGCCCATTCAGACCAAGGAGGCCGCGCTCATCGCTCTCGCCAAAACTAGGCAAGGTTTCGATTTCAGACAACCTGCCCCGGCGACAGATCAAAACGGCCGCGTTTTGGGGGAATGATGTTAATTTATAAAGACAGCAAAAGTTAAGGGATTTTCCGCATAACGGTTACTTGAACCAAGACCGCCCACCCACCCCTCCGTACAAGTTTCAAGCTAATTACACTCGGTGTCCTCTTTATTAGGCACCTCCTGTCCTTAGAGAAGTGGACACTGAGTGTATGTCCGTTGTCTCCCGCTGCTGTAGCCCATCCACTTCAAGGTCCGATGTGTTGTGCATTCAGAGATGCTCTTCTGTACACCAGCGTTGTAACTGTGATTATTTGAATTACGGCTACCTTCCCGTCAGCTTGAACCTCTCCGGCTATTCGCCTCCGACCTCTCTCGTCAACGAGGTGATTTTGCCCGCGAAACTGCCACGCACTTGACGTCTTTTTTTTTTAATTTTGTTTTTCACACTATTTTTTGTAAGCTTTAGGTTTGCGTGAAAATCCCGGGAGATCAGCAATTTCTGATTTTTCTATACCACCTCATTTGGCAACAACGATCATTCCACGGTCAAGGTCACTTAGATCGTATTTCTCCCCCCTTCTGATGTTTGGTCTGAACAAGTGAACCTCTGGACCGTGTCTGCACGCACTGAGTTGTTGCCACGTGATTGGTTGAATTAACGAGCAGGTGGACAGGTGTACCTAATAAAGTGGCCATACTTTATCAGTTCCGCTGATGAAGGAAGATTTCTCTCCTTCCGTTTAAAAAAAAACAAGGCTTGGACAAATCCCACTCCTCAGGTGTCCCTGAAGGAACTGTTCCCTTAAAAGCTCCGCCCCCATTTCTCCAGAACCCAATATGGCCAATTCCCCATACACTCGTGTCCACTCTCCACTCTACCTCTAACAGTTTTTTTCCTAAATTCTGTACCCCCTCGTTGTGTAGCCCCCACTCCTCTCCAGCTGACGGTGGGGGCAAAGAGCGGGGGGCGGGGAGGGTTGAGAGTGGAGCTGGGACACTGAGAATTCATGTCTGGCTCTGGGCTTAATTTAAACAGGCGCCTGCCTACCGTTGACATTTAAAATATTATTTAATTGTGTACAGTTCTGGTAACCGAATTATAGGAAAGATATCAATAAATTAGAGAGAGTGCAGAGACGATTTATTAGGATGTTACCTGGGTTTCAGCAATTAAGTTACAGAGAAAGGTTGAACAAGTTAGGTCTCTATTCATTGGAGCGTAGAAGGTTGAGGGGGGATTTGATCGAGGTATTTAAAATTTTGAGTGGGATAGATAGAGTTGACGTGAATAGGCTGTTTCCATTGAGAGTAGGGGAGATTCAAACGAGAGGACATGATTTGAGAGTTAAGGGGCAGAAGTTTAAGGGAAACACGAGGGGGTATTTCTTTACTCAGAGAGTGATAGCTGTGTGGAATGAGCTTCCTGTAGAAGTAGCAGAGGCCAGTTCAGTTGTGTCATTTAAGGTAAAATTGGATAGGTATATGGACAGGAAAGGAGTGGAGGGTTATGGGCTGAGTGCGGGTAGGTGGGACTAGGTGAGATTAAAAGTTCGGCACGGACTAGGAGGGCCGAGATGGCCTGTTTCCGTGCTGTGATTGTTATATGGTTATATGTTATATGTTATATAGTTAAATAAGATTTAAACACATTTAAAATCTTACTTATACGATTCGCTTTTTTTGGTGGACGGTCTGTGAAAGTTTGCAGATTCTTGGCACGAAACGCCGACTGCTCTTTTCCATAGATGCTGCTTGGCCTGCTGAGCTCCTCCAGCATTTTGTGTGTGTGTTGCTTGGATTTCCAGCATCTGTAGATTTTTTCTTGTTTGTGTCTGTAAGTTTCCTTCTGGGTTACAATGAACCTGGTTTGGGTTTAAAGACGAAGGCGGAATGAACTGGGAACAGGCTACGCAGGCTGTTATTTCTCATGGAGAGGGGATTCAGGCTGGTGACGGACTTAGTTCCTACGGCCTCTTCAGAAGCAGGCTACATATCGGATACTGAATATTTAATAACTTTTCGTGACTATGCCACGACAATTGTCTATTCGGAAATCTGATGGCGGAGGGGAAGAAGCTGTTATTGAAATGTTGAGTTTGTGTCTTCAGGCTCCTGTGCCTTCCCCTTGGTGGTGGCAATGAGAGGAGGGCATGTCCTGTTTGATGGGGGTTCTTAATGATGGGAGTTTTCTTCTGCACCGTTCCATTCTTTCGGGAAAGCTATGGGTTCGTGTCCCACCACGGGGACCTGAGCGTGTCCTGTCGGTTTACTCTTCCAGTGCGGGAATGAGGGGAGACGCCAGGGTCAGTGGCGCTCGAAACCCAAATTCCATTGCTCCGGGACCATTTGAAACGACACAGAACATAGAGCAAAGCTTCACAGTACAGCCCCGCAATGTTGTGCTACCTTTTTAACCTACTCTACCATCGATCTAACCCTTCCCTCCTCCACAGCCCGTTACACCCTCCCCGCTGATGAAAAATCTCCCCCTTCCATTAAAACAATGGATATGTCTCACTATTCCAATGTCCCTAAAGAAATTGTCCCCTGAACTGCTCCGCCCCTTTCGCACCCCACTTCTTTGCAACCCTTCATGGCCGATTCAAGATTGTTGAATGGCATTTACCGTACACAAGTGTAAAGGGGAATGAAAGAATAGTTACTCCCAACCCGATGCAGCAGAAGAAAACGCAAAGTAAAGAACACAATACTTAAAAAAACCAAATAAATATAAATCCGCAAGTTAGCTTATACACGTAGATTGTTTGTATGCCCATAAAGTGACGCTAGGCACGGGCTGACCGGAAGTGATGAAGTGGTGGTGGGAGTGTGTTGAGGTGAGTTAGTGGTGCAGGTGTTGATCAGCCTTAACTGGTTTTGAGGCTGGTGGTCCTGGTGTGGATGCTAGGTAGCCTCCTCCCCGATGGGAGTGGGACAAACAGTTCACGAGCAGAGTCGGTGTGATCCTTCATGGTGTTACTGGCCCTCTTCTGGCACCTTCCTTTATGTATATAACATACAAAGAGCAAAGGTCTCTACATCAAAGTGCTTATCTCAATCAGCTGCTATGGCGGCCCACTCCGGCAATGAATCCCAGGCTCCGGTGAGCGAGGATCTGTGTAAAACACCTACCTCTAACATTCCCCTACCTTCCTCCACTCACCTTTAACGGATGTCCAGATGAGTTCTGATGTCCGGGATGAGTTCTGATGTCCAGATGAGTTCTGATGTCCGGGATGAGTGGTCACCAGGCCATCCTGCGACCGTAACGCTCTTGTTCGTGGAATCTTGCTGTGCTTAAATGGGTCTCTGTGCTTCCGATGTTGCCGTAGTGACTGCGCTCTGGAATTGGCTGCGGCGCCTCTTAGCCTGGAAGAAAGTAATATAAACGCAATTGTTAGTAATTAGCATGTAATCTAGGCACTCTCAAAGTGTCCCAGATTTCCGAACAGGTCTGGGAACGAGAAGGGTGAGGACTGGGCAGGGGTTTGGGGGGAAAGTAGCTGTTCCTGATCGGGAATTCAGATGGCTGTCTGTTAAACGCATGTGCTGGGGTCCTTGCAAAGAGTGTGTGTGTGTGTGTGTGTGTGTGTGTGTGTGTGTGTGTGTGTGTGTGTGTGTGTGTGTGTGTGTGTGTGTGTGTGTGTGTGTGTGTAGTTAGGGGTTTGTGTCTGCGTGTACGTGGGCTGTGTATCTGTGTGTAAATGTAGGTGTGTACCTGTGTGTAATCAGATACTGTAAGCATTCATCTGGAGTTATGTTAGCTTGAAAGTTGGTGCTGTGTTTGTACATATTCAGACATGTATGAATGTGACATTTTGTGAATGTGTGTGAGTATATGGATCACATTTCCTCTTCCTCCCTCCCACATTCCCTCTCACCAGACTGCATTCCCTCTCACCTGTCCATGATCTCTCACAGCTCCCCTCTGAACCGTCCGTATTCTCTCACACCTCTCCACATTCCTTCTCACCTGTCAGCATTCCGTCTCAGCTGTCCACATTCCCTCTCACCTGTCCACATTCCTTCTCACCTGTCTGCATTCCGTCTCAGCTGTCCACATTCCCTCTCACCTGTCTGCATTCCGTCTCAGCTGTCCACATTCCCTCACCTGTCCACATTCCGTCTCACCTGTCTGTATTCCATCTCAGCTGTCCACATTCCGTCTCACCTGTCCACATTCCCTCTCACCTGTCCACATTCCTTCTCACCTGTCCACATTCCTTCTCACCTGTCTGCATTCCTTCTCACCTGTCTGCATTCCGTCTCACCTGTCTGCATTCTGTCTCAGCTGTCCACATTCCCTCTCACCTGTCCACATTCCTTCTCACCTGTCAGCATTCTGTCTCACCTGTCAGCATTCCTTCTCAGCTGTCCACATTCCCTCTCACCTCTCCATGTCCTCTCACAGCTCCTCTCTCAACCATCTGTAATCTCTCACACCTCTCCACATTCCCTCTCACCTGTCAGCATTCCATCTCAGCTGTCCACATTCCCTCTCACCTCTCCATGTTCTCTCACAGCTCCCCTCTCAACCATCTGTAATCTCTCACACCTCTCCACATTCCCTCTCACCTGTCAGCATTCTGTCTCAGCTGTTCACATTCCCTCTTGCCTGTCCATGTTCTCTCACAGCTTCCCTCTCAACTGTCTGTATTCTCTCACACGTCTCCACATTCCTCTTACCTGTCCACATTCCCTCTCACCTTTCCTCTCATCTGTGGCTTTCCCTCACCTGACCACATTCCCCTCACCTGTCCACATTCCTGTCTGCCTTCCTGCTCACCTGTCCACATTCCTTCTCATCTTTCCTCTGACATCCCCTCTCACTTGTCCACATTCCCTCTTAACTGTCAGCATATCCCCTCACTTGTTTACGTTCTATCTCACCTGTCAGCATAACCCCTCAACTGTCCACGTTCCCTCTTATCTGTCAGTATAACCCCTCACCTGTACAATTCTATCTCACCTGTCAGCATAACCCCTCAACTGTCCACATTCCCTCTTATCTGTCAGTATAACCCCTCACCTATACAATTCTATCTCACCTGTCAGTATAACCCCTCACCTGTACAATTCTATCTCACCTGTCAGTATAACCCCTCACCTGTCCACATTCCCTCTTACCTGTCAGTATAACCCCTCACCTGTACAATTCTGTCTCACCTGTCAGCATAACCCCTCACCTGTTCACATTCTCTCTCACCTGTCAGTATTCACTCTCTAATTCTCTGATTCTGATTCAAATTCCAATTCCAATTCCAATTCCATTTCTAATTCTCAGAGTGACATCCTCCTGTAATGGTAATGATAATAGAAGTCCTGCCTTGCTACAGTTCCTTGCTCTATTTTGAGTTCCCAAAAGGTTTTACAGAAATGGAGAACAATTCCGACCTGCTCAGACTCCTGCCCTGGATCCCCAGTGACACCCTCTCATACCGGGACGCGGCCTAGATTAGTAGCGGTTGTCTGCTGAGTGTGATGATGTGCCGGACAGTTTTTTTTTAAAGTGGAAAAGCCACTAGAGTGCGGCAGTTTCACTCTCTCGACCTCAGAAGTCTGGGTCCAGTGGTACGAACAAGTGCATCAAACTGGGACTTTCCTTGGTCACAGTGGATGACCATGCTGTGCCTTGTCATTTCCCTCACTCTCCATGGAGCACGGCAGAACCACCTTCCTGGCTGTTGGATCTCACTGTAGATCTCATATGCCTCCTCGTCCACCGGAGCTGAATTCACATGCTAGGACAGGCATGTTCCTAACTCATCGGGGTAGGAGGCCACCAGCTACCCTCTCCTGGTTTAGCCTGGTGTGGCTGCTGTTGCATGGAAACAACTACTTTGAAACCATAGAGGGAGCTGTGTCGGTGGAGAGCAAAAGTGAGTGAGCTGCACCGGAACGGACACGACAGGCCTTCACTAGACGTGCTACCCCTCCCTGGACATCACATACACCCCACCTATTTTAGAGAGCATGTCTTATGAGAATAGGTTGAATGAGCTAGGACTTTCCTCTTTGGAGTGAAGGAAGGTGAGAAGTGATTTAATAGAGGTGAACAAGATGATAAGAGGCATAGATCAAGTGGATATCCAGAGAATGTTTTTCCCCATGTTGGAATTGGCTAATATAAAAGGAATGATTTTAAGGTGATTGGAGGAAGGTAGAGAGAGAATGTCAGATGTGAGTGGTGGGTGCGTGGAGTGTTCTGCCAGAGGTGGTGGTAGAGGCAGATGCATTAGGACATTAAGGAGACTCTTAGATATGCACATGGATGAAAGAGAAATGGAGAGCTACAGTATGTCTTAGAGTAAAAGTTATGCATAACATCATGGGCTGGAAGATCTCTATTGTGCTGCAATGTGCTATATTCTATTTTCTAAATCTCCTCTGCAATCTTTACAGCTTAGTGACATCTTTCCTATAGCAGGTATCCAAAACTGTAAGAGAATATCTCTTATTACTGTTTTTTTTTTCTTTCCATATTATGCACCACGGTGCAAAGAGTAGAATCTAATGGATTTGCACCGGAGGGAGACTCCTGCCAGTGTATTAGGGTTGCTTCACGTTCCTTGGTATAAGACCATAAAACACATATGCAGAATTAGGCTGTTTCGGCCACTGAGTCTGCTTTTCCATTCCATCATGGATGATGGATTATCCCTCTCAACCCCATTCTCCTGCCTTCTTCCTTTGACACCCTTAATGATCAAGAACCTATGACATCCGCTTTAAGTATATCCAATGACAAATGACGCCCCAGCCATCTATGGCAATGAATTCCACAGATTCGCCATCCTCCGGCTAAAATTCTGTATCTCCTTTCTAAAGGCACATCATATTCTGAGGCTGTGTTCCCTGATCATGAAAGGAAATGTCCTCTCCATCACCACTCTATCTACACCTTTCAATATTTGACAAGTTTCTATGAGATCCTCCATTATTCTTTTAAATACCAGTGAGTACAGGCCCAGAGCCATGAAGTGCTCCTCACACGTTAACCATGTCATTCCCGGGATCATTCTCATGATTGCGGTGGTGATGCTGTTCATGTTGGCCTTCTCCAGGTGTTAGGACATCTATCCTTCCAGTGATCCTTAAAAGATTTGAGTCATACAGCATAGAAACAGGCCCTTTGGCCAACCTAGGTGCCCCTTCCAAAATCAATCTATTTGGCCCATAGCCTTCTACACCTTTCTAATCCATGCAGTTTTCCAACTGTTTTCTAAGAACTCTTCCCAGTTGCATAGCAACCATGCCGCAGAGATTAATTTATGGTGGCTCTGGTACAAATGAGAGGAGCTGGCAGTTCATATATAGTGTGTAGCTGCCAGCTGGAACATGCTGAAACTCCCCAATCTTGTGATATAGACAGGCCAGCCAATTTGCACACAGAAACCTCTCTGAGACAGATAGCCATTGAGCAGAGAGCTAACCTATTTTGGTGACATTGCTTGTTCAGAATAGAAGGATGTCCCTTTAGAACAGAAATGATGAGTTGGACAGAGGAAGGTGAATCTGAGGAATTCATTTGCTACAAACAGCTCTGGAGGCCAAGAGATTGGATCCATTTAAAGTGGAGGTTGATAGGCTCATGATTAGTCAGGCCATCAAAGGTCATGGGGGGGTGGATTGCGGGAGGTTGAGAGGGATAATAAATCAGCTGTGATGGAGTAGCAGAGAAGACTTGAAGGGCCAAATGGCCTAATTCTGCTCCTATGTCTTATGGTCTTATGGCAATTGTTAGCGGTGATTGTAGGCATGCTATGTTGGCACCAGAAATGGCTGCCCCCATCCAGCATAATCCTCAGCAATCTGATTTGATGCAAAATTTTATGTTTTAATGATTCAATCTGTATCAACAAAATACAAGACAAGGTTTCACTGTATCTCAGTGTATGTGACAATAATAAGCCAATTCCAATTTTTTGCCAGTTTGCCTGCTGGCTGGGCTTGGGCTGGTGTTGGAGGTTCTTCCAGATGTCCTGACCCATCCTACTACAGACCAGATGTTGTGCCCCTCTGTTCCCACCCACAGGCTGGACCCTGATGGAATGAAGCACCTTCCCACGCCAGAAATTACAACTGGTATTGGAGCTGGTACAGAGGTGCTGTGGAAAGCTTTGGTCTGTCTGCTATCCAGGCAGAACATTCCGTACATTGAGGTTGTGTTTGCTGAGGAAGCCCGTCAATTGTTGTAGGAATGTATTGCTGCAGGGGGCCACATGAGTGGTAACAATGTTCAAACACGAGGAAATCTGCAGATGCTGGAAATTCAAACAACACACACAAAATGCTGGTGGAACACAGCAGGCCAGGCAGCGTCTATAGGGAGAAGCACTGTCGACGTTTCGGTCCGAGACCCTTTGTCAGGACTAACTGAAAGGAAAGATAGTAAGAGATTTGAAAGTAGGAGGGGGGAGGGGGAAATGCAAAATGATAGGAGAAGACCGGAGGGGGTGGGATGAAGCTAAGAGCTGGAAAGGTGATTGGCAAAAGTGATACAGAGCTGGAGAAGGGAAAGGATCATGGGATGGGAGGCCTCGGGAGAAAGAAAGGAGGAGGGGAGCACCAGAGGGAGATGGAGAACAGACAGAATGATGGGCAGAGATTTGCTTTAAGAAATGAAATTGAACATTATTTGCGCTGAAATGGCTAGTATGAGCTGCCTGTTTTAAGGTGATCAAAGTATAGGGGTTGCCAGGAGTATTTTCCTTTACATTGAGAGTAGTGACTACATGGAAAGTGCTGCCCGGGGGGGGGGGGGGGGGGGGGGGGGGGGGGAGAGGTAGATGTGGATACTGAGAAAGCCACCTCCTTATTGCCTTACACCATAGTCTACCAGAATCAGAATCAGAATCAGGTTTGTGTTCACAGACACCTAGGACCATCAAACCGTAAGATATTGGGGCAGAGCAAGACCATTGGGCCCATTGAGTCTGCTCTGCCATTTCATCATGACTGACTTATTAAACTTCTCAACCGTATTCTCCTGCCTCTTCCAGTAGCCTTTGACACTCGTACGATTCAAGAACATATCAAGCCTCCACTTTAAATATGCCCAGTGACCTGGCCCCCACAGCTGTTTGGCATTGAATTCCACAGATTCAGCACCCTTTCGGTAAAATTCCTCATCTCTGTTCGAGAGGGCCCCTCGCTGTTCTAAGGCTGCTTTCAGAAGCCATGTTCAACTTCTTCGGGCTGGTTTTGATGTTTTCATCAGTCACTGGGGGGGGGGGGGGGGTAGGGCTTTAACCTTTTAATGACCCGAATGTTGCGATGCCGCAGTTATTTGAGGGACGGTTAAAAGTATTACAGCGGAGAGCGCAGCTGATACGAGTTTTCCTCGCGCCCAAACCAATTCTGGTCATTGAAAATTCCCTCAATCTTTAAGTTTTCCAGTACAAAATCCCACAGTCTCCGGTGGAACTCAGTAAGCCAGACACCACCCATGAAAAAGAGTAAACAAGGTACGTTTCGGCTCGTGACCCTCCATCAGGCCTGAAGAAGGGTTCCGGACGGAAACGTCGTCTGTTTTCTCTTTTCCATAGACGCTGCCCGACCTGCTGAGTTCCTCCAGCATTGTGCGTGCTGCTCTGGATTTCCAGCACCTGCAGATTTTCACCCGTTTGCCACACAGACTCCGGACATTGGGCGTTTGACCCCAACACTCGGGTCTGTAGTTCGAACTTTCGGGGGCTTGAAGTGATATGGTTTATATATTGTTCCATCCAACTCTCTCCTCTCTAAGAGGCTTTGTGCTTGGTGGGGTGGGGGGTGGTTTAAAATGGGGAAGGCAGGTCAGCTAGCATCTATGGTGGGAGGAGCGTGCCGACGTTAAAGGTCGGTGACTTTCACTGGGACATATTTAGGGTGTACATCTGTAATAGTGACTGGAGGCTAATCTGTAGTTCGAATGGCTATTCCATTGGGGCGTGCCGGTGTGTGTGTGTGTGTGTGTGTGTGTGTGTCTGTGTGTGTGTGTGTCTGTGTGTGTGTGTCTTTGTGTGTGTGTCTTTGTGTGTGTGTGTGTCTGTGTGTGTGTGTGTGTATGTGTCTGTGTGTGTCTGTGTCTGTGTGTGTGTGTGTCTTTGTGTGTGTGTCTTTGTGTGTGTGTGTGTGTGTGTCTCTGTGTGTGTGTGTGTGTGTGTGTGTGTGTCTGTGTGTGTGTCTGTGTGTGTGTGTATGTATGTATGTATGGAGTACTCGAGTGCGCGCCTATTTGTTTATATCAGTGCTTCCTCAAACATAAAACGAGCTGCTGACGGAAATCAGTGGGTCAGTCGCGTTTCGGGTCGAGGCCCTTCATCTGAGCAATCTATGAACAGATCTGGTTGTACAGTATATGCGGGCGCGCGTGTGTGTACCTATTTATTTATTGAGATACAGCGCAGAACGGGCCGCTCTGATCCCTCGGGCGGCGCGGCTAGCAATCCCCCGACTTAATCCCAGCCTAATCAGGGGACAATTCACAATGACCAATTACCCTACCTTTGGATTGTTGAAGAAAACCGGAGCACCCGGCGGAAACTAACGCGGTCACTAGGAGAAGGTAAAAACTCCTTACAGGCAATGGTGGGAATTGACCCCGGATCTCTGGTACTGTAAAGCGCTGTGCTAACCACCGTTAAATATCTGCGTGATTAATGTGAGTGTGAATATGTTGCGTTCCTCTATGTGTGACTGTGTGTATGAATGTGTTCTGTGTATGGGTGTGTGTACCTGAATGGGCCCTGTATATAGACAGTACGCCTGTGTGCATGTGCGTGTCGTATGTGTGTATGTTATTGTCTGGGTGTTGTGTATGAATGTTACGTGTGTTGTATGCATGTTATCGGTGTGAATGTGTTAAGTTTGTGTTATATGTGTGCTTTGTTGAATGTGTTGCGTATAGATATTATATGTGTTTGTATAGTGTGTGTGTGTGTGTGTGTGTGTGTGTGTGTGTGTGTGTGTGTGTGTGTGTGTGTGTGTGTGAGAGAGAGAAGTCCACTTTGACCCCTCACCCCTGAGGCTTCTCCTCTATCCGGCTGCCTCTAACCCGTCGCTGATACGATCCCTCTTCTCTTTTCAGAGATATTCATGCTCCCGTGAGCGCTGCGGGCGAAGATGAAGAGCAGGCTGTGCCTAGCGATCGCTGCTGTCCTGGCAGCTCTGTTTGCCGTGTCCGTGGACGCTCAAGGTAAAACTTTCTGCCCCAGCTCGTCACTCCCAACGGAGATGGCGCGGGACCGCTGCTGTTGGCGGGTCAACGCCTCCCGCACACCTGGCGTCATCTCTTTCCGGAGCGGCAGCTGATTAACCTTTCTCTCAATAGGTACAAGCAACGTGTATCTTAATACCTGAACAATTTAACTGAATTGCTTATCTTTCCGCTGTTGGTTGAACTTTGATGACGATACAATTATTCCTAGCAGGATGTTAATCTCCAGTTCATCGATACCATCGCGGTAATACTACTTAATACTTCCTAACAGTGGCCCGCGCTGAGGATGCAGCAACTTCGGTCTTTCCGCTCCCACACACAGCGGTTCATCTCAGAATTACATTCAAAAGATGTTTTGGTGACTTGTAATTTATTTCCTCTCCATTTTATCACAGAGATTCCACAGGAGCAGGCAGCATTCGAACTCGACGAAATTATTCTAACGCTTTTTTTTACCTTTGCAAAGTTTCTGGAAGCACCGTAGACGGAAATCGGAGGCATTGTTGCGGCGTAAAACTATTCAAATTGATCACGGTTTAGTCAGTTCCGGTGCCTCTACTTCCGCACATTTCCGAATCAGAATATGGTTTAATATCACCGGCATAAGTTTTGAAATTTTTCAACCTTACGGTAGCAGTATGATGAAAAACACGATGAATAAATATACTGAGAAAAATGAGTTACATTACAGTTCAGTTAGTAGTGAAAAAATACAGAAATAATAAAAAAAAGTAGTGCTCACTGTGGGCTCAATGTCTATTCAGAAGTCAGGTGGCAGAGGGGAAGGAACTGTTCCTGAATCGGATTTCACGATGCATTTCAACTCTGCATAGAATACCGGGCATGAGATGCGTACAAATATGACCGAAATACACGCATTTTTAGAAAATTAAATCTAAATAGTGATAGAAACGTTCAGCAGGTCGGGCAGCATCTGCGGGAAAAGGAACTGAGCTCAATGAGACTTCAAATATATATTCCTTTGGTATAATTAGTGTTCTTTAAATATAATTAATGACTTTAAAGTGGCAGTTTCCGTTTCCTACATATGAACCGCAGAGTGTTAGTCTGAAATGAGTTCATCCGGAGAGCAGGTTTGACCAATCCCGAACATGGGGAACCCGACATTTTGTTCTCCGTCTGCGTTCTGTGGCTGGGAGACGGAAACGGAAAATGCCTCTCTATTTTCGTTAATAGTAAGTCACCCTGACCCAAGGACTGTGAGCTGCGACCCCTGCGCCCAGCCAGTGACCCAGGGGGCAAAGTCCTTGCTTGTTACGGGGAATAGGTGAAGTCAAAACTTCATCTGGATCTTAGATTGCATCTGATTGGATTAGTTTTTAAACCACCATTCTGTTTTGAGCCACGTATCTTTTGGCTTTCTATTGCATAGGGACCACTAACAACCATATGTTGCGTTTGTCTCGACATAGATTAAATAGTCCCACGGGGTGGGGTGGGCCACGGTGGTGCAGTTTTGCTGTCGTGACCCGGGTTTCATACTGATTTCGGGCGCTCTCTGTACGTTCTCCTGGAATTCAAATACTTCCTTCGTTTAAAAAAAAACACCATCTTCCTCAATCCCCTCCGAACTTCCTGCCCTTTAAGCACGTGCCCTAGTTCGAAGTAAATGTATTATGATTATCTTCGGTTATTAACACTATTTCCCCTATAGAGTCCAAGCTGCCAATGCTGAACAAGGTTGCCGCCCAGCAAGACCCAAATCCCTGCATTCAACCCAAATTCCTCCAAGTCCTCACCCCACCCCTCCATGTACCTGTCCAAGTTCTTCCTTCCTCCAGCAGCTCGTTCCAAGTACACCCCCCCCCCGAAAAACGCGCGGAAAATGCCTCTCAGATCACTTTGAAATCTTTTCCCCTTCATCCTAAATCTATGCCCCCCTCCCTAGTTTTGGACTCTTTTACCCCATGTTACCTTATCCACCCCATTCGTAATTTTATAAACCTATGTAAGGTCCCCTCAGTCTGGTCAATCCCTCTCTATAACTCAGGGACTCCCGTCCAGGCAACATCCACGGGACTTTTCCCAGTTGAGCCGCCGGGTCTTTCTTATAACAGGGCGCCCAGTACTGTGCACGGTACTCCAAATGCGGCCTCACCAATGGGCGTCACGGTAGCGCGATGCCATTACAGCTCGGGATGTCGGGGTTCCGAGTTCAATCCCGACGCTCTCTGTGAGCAGTTTCTGCGTCCTTCCAGTGGCTTCCTGGGTTTCTTCCGGGTGCGCCGGATTCCTCTCACGCTGGTAGGTAAATTGTACTATGAGGGTTAAATAAAGGGTTGCAGGGCATACGGCTCGTTCAGCCGGTAGGCCCTGTTCCGCGCAGTATCTGTAAGTATATTTAAAAAAAAACAAAAAAAATTATAAGGGCCGGCAAGGCCCTTATGATTTTGCAACATAGGGTCCTTTGATAGCCCTTATAATAGGCCCTCTCCTTCTCCTACGTCCCAACAAAACCAGTCTTCTCCCCAGTCCCTTATGACAGCTGACGCGTTAAACCCCAGGGAACATCCCAGCACGATGTACTGACTGGTGGGTTAATCAGGCAATCCACGCACTCTCTTTGGTGATTTTAGTGGTTCCTATACAATCGGATCTTTTATAAAATATTTGCGTTTTGTACAGGTGGCTGGTTGATGCAATCACCCGGTAACTTCCACAATGCAAAAGTAAAATATAATAAACGTTATATGAATAGGCTAGGGGAGGGAGAGAGGAAGAGTCAGATGGGAAGGTGTGTGTTTATTTGTGTGCGTGAGAGGGACAGAGGAGTGTGAGAGTGAAAGAGAGGGAGAGCACAATAGAGTGAAAGTGAAAGAGGGAGAGAGAGAACTCTAGAAGTAGATCGGACAATAAGCTTTGTTGACTCTGAGAGCCAAGCAGCCTGTTTCTCTATAGGAGAAAATATTTTAAAAATACATTTCACAGCGCACAGGACATTTGCTTATTGTGCCCGGTCAGCTTCTGAAGCCTTTTTTTGTGTGAAATCTTCCAATTTCACGTATTGCTATCGAGCCTTGTTTCCACGCCCCTCCCAAAACAATGTAAAGTCAGACCACTACAAACTACCCAGCCGGCTGCTTTGCACTCTGTGTCCTCCTGTTACTGACCATCCCGCTGAACCGAAGCCGAGAGCACGTTTTCCCTTATTTACTCTTTGATCTCCCCAACAATGAATGAGTGACAAAGTAACAGCTCGGAGGCCGAAGTCGAACCCAGTGAGGCAGCAGGAATATTTGGAAGACAATACTGTTTACCAAGAGTTTGGAGAGTAGCTGCAATTTCCTTCCCCCTTATAAAACACAGTTTAACTTTCTGTAAGAGTCCCAGAATGGGATTACAAACAGAAGAGATTCTGCAGATGCTGGAAATCCAGAGCAACACACACACACACACACACAATGCTGGACGATCTCAACAGGTCAGGCAGCATCTATGGAGGAAAACAAACCGTCGACGTTTCGGGCCAAGACCCTATATCAGGGCTGGGAGTTATTGTCACAGAGAGCTGTGGGAGCTAAGTCTTTGGGTATAATTAAAGCGGAGGATGTTAAAGCTCTTGATTAGAACAGGCATCACGAGTTACCCCGAGAAGACCTAACACGTCCTCCACTAGTGTCGCGCGGAATCGAAACCACCGCCATCTGTGGCAGCGGAGGTGAACAGCACCCCCTCGAAAAAAGTGTCCGAGCTAGTAGTGTGTGTGGGAGGGAGGGAGGCAGAGAGTGAGAGGATTGGTCCAAAAGAAATTTCCGAAGAAGCACCAAATAAGAAGCTGGATGAACTCGGCGGGTCCGGCAGCATCTGCGGAGGGAAATGGCCAGGGGGCAGTATCTGCACCTGAAACGTTCAGTCCATTTTTGCTCTGCATATGCTGCCCGACCCACTGAGCTTCCCAGCATCTTGTTTCTTGCTCTAGATTCCGGCATCTGCACGTCTCCCGTGTTTCTAACGTAGCGCTTCTTAGACCAGGGGTTCCCAACCTGGGCTCCACCGAGCCTGAGCTAATGGCTTCAAAGAGACTGGGCAGCTCCGGCTTAGAGTGAAATAAAAGCCACGGCATGTGCAGTGTGGCGGCAATGAATAGCCCAAATCAGGCGGATGATTAGTTGGATTTTCGCAGCCGTGAGCTCCTCATTTTTTAAAAAAGAGCAGTTAGGCGCTGCGTTGGTAGAATCGGAATCAGTCCTAATATCATTGGCACATGTCGTGAAATGCGTTTTCTATTGCGGTGGTAGTACAGTATAAATATAATAATTTAAAAATCTACACATTTCAATAAAATGTGCTGTATATATTAAAATAAATAAGTAGTGCAAAAAGAGCAAAATAAACAGAGAGCTAGTGTTGCTGGATTCATTGTCTGTTCAGAAGTCTGATGTCAGTGGGGAAGAAGTTCTTCGAAAGCGTTTGGTGTGTGTTTTCAAACTCCATTTATACGTACGGGAAGAGGGCATGTGCTGGGGGATGGGGGGGGGGGGGTCCCGCATGACGGATGCTGCCTCTTTAAGGCATCGCCTTTTGAAGGTGTCCCCGATGGAGGGGAGGCTGACCGAGTTTGCTACTCTGCAGCTTTTTCCCGATCCTGTTCAGTAGCCCCCTCCAAACCAGACAGTGATGCAACCAGTCAGTACGCTCTCCATAATACATCTGGAGAAGTCTTGTGGAAAATCGTGCGTCTGCTCAGGGGCCGTCCCGGCAGAAAACTCCGAACCTGTCACGAGTATTCCAAGTGTGAATTCACGCACGGATCGACGCGCGGCAACAGTATGAAGTTAGTAGTAGAAGAAACAATCTCCTGCAACAGCAATTCAATTATTTATTTTTCTGTAGAGCGCACTCAACACACTAATTATTTGCTTGATTCGTTAAAAAAAAAATACAAGTGACTCGAATCTTCATCAGGGTGTGTGTGTGTGTGTGTGTGTGTGTCTGTGTGTGTGTGTGTGTGTGTGTGTGTGTGTGTGTGTGTGTGTGTTTTATATGGGGTGGGTGACGGGGCGAATCGAACAGCGATCTTACCCAGCACAAAACATCCGCCGGATTTTCCTTCGCTCCGGGGAACGCAGACTCACTCCCTCCGCTCCATCGCCGGGAAACTCGAAAGGTCTTCGGCAGGACTGACACTGGCCGGGCTGAGGGCGACCAGCTCTCTTTCCGGTCGACAGGACTCGGTGAAAATTCGGATACACTGACTGACTCTCGTCCCTCTCTACGACACATTTCCCCCAATTTAATACCAAAAAAAAACCCAGGTTGGTAATAATCCTTTTTTTCCACCTAACGATATTTTAACCAAACAAAAAATGCTAATCAAAAATAAAATATACATCTGCTCAATGTGTGCGACTTTGCAATAAATTTGCCCAGATCTTGGAAACAAGAAGAATATTTTACAATGGTATTCTACTTTCCTTAGAGCCGACACACTAACGCAAGAATGGATTTGCAAGTGACATTTATTTAGATAACCTAAGATTTTAACCCGGTCTCACTCGTGCATGAAGCTTGGAACGAATTTTCCCGCTCAGACTTCGCACGCCGTCAGAAGTGCACTCCGCGCCTTCAAGTTGCATGTTAACTTGTCACTAAGAAGGAAATAACAGAATTATTTATCAAGCTTTTTTATATTTATCAAGCTTTTTTAAAAAATAAAATAACATTAGAACCGTTGAACTAAAACCGAACACGCGTATTTTGAAGCTAACAACCGCAGTCAACTGAGACAGTTGAAGGGCCACACACCACGCATGCGCACTAAGTACGAGAATATCATTATAAAATATGGTGAAGAAGTCTTTTGTGTCGAAGCTTTCAATGTGCGAGGGTGGAAACTCGGGTTGCTCCAACTCAGTTTCGATCTGCATGAATATGTGAGGCACTAATTACTGTGACCGATCATCCCTCTAAGGTCAGAACGTTTTACTCCTGTATATTTTGTCACTGTGCTCCTGTATGTAAAGGGATGCCTGTATTTTATGAGTGTGGGTTGGATTATCTCGGGGGAATGGTTCGGCACAGTGGGCAATTTGAACTAAGTTTATCTCCACCCGCTACCTTTTACATTCCCATCAACTCCCCCCACCCCCACGCCAGAATCAACCACTCACCGACATTCAAGATGGTCAATTTGCTCCCTACGGGTTGCTGTTTATCCCGGGAGTAAGGCCAGTTCCATTTACCCTCCGTTTATCGTAATGTTTCCATCTGTAATGCCTGCATCATTAAACGTCTTGAATAATAGTGGATTAGAGAAACACAGCAGAGAAGCAGACCCTTCGGCCCACATCGTCCATGCTAGCCAAGATATCTAGGTAACTAACTTTATGAGGGGTATGGATAAATGCAAGCAGGCTTTTCCCATTGAGGTTGGCTGAGACTAGCACTAGAGGTCGTGGGTTAAGGGTGTACGGTGAAATGTTTAAGCGGAACATGAGGGGAAACTTTTTCACTCAAAAGGTGGCAGAGTAATGTGCAACCAGCGCAAGTGGTGAATGCGGGTTGGATTTCAACACTTAAGAGCAAATTGGATAGGTACATGGGTGGGAAAGGAGGCGGGATGGAGTTACGTCTCTATCAAAGGAGGGGTAAGGTGCTCCTTACCTCTGCTAGCCTGCAGGTCACCCTTGGGCAAAGGTATAGCACCTGACTAACCCCTGATCAGGGTCACGTGGGAACAGCTAATGGATGATCCTATGAGCAGCTCCTGGCTATGTGACCACTGACGCCAGGCAGACAATCTCTGAAGAGTATTGAGAATGGCTGGGGTCACCCGTCTTGTAAAGACACTGCCCAGAAGGCGGCAATATAGAAAACAATTACCAATACCAATCATGGTCATGGAAAGACCACGATCGCCAATGTCGCATACGACACATAACGGACGAAGGAATATGGATGGAGGGCGGGGGTCTGGAGGACCACGGTCTAGGTGCGGGTCAATGGGACCAGGTAGAATAATAGTTTGGCATGGATTAAATGGGCCAAATGGCCTGTTTATGAGATGTAGTATTCTGTGACTCTATCCGAGCCGATCACATTTTCCCGTGTTTGTCCCGTATCCCTCTAAATCTTTCCTATCCACGTACTCTAAGTATATTTTAAAAGTTGTAATTGTCCAGACGGGGACCGCTGCCCATCGCAACTTGTCCGTAAACACAGCATCCTCTGTGTGAAAAGTTGGCCATCAGGCCCCTTTCAATTCTTTCTCCTTTCATCTTAAATGTACACAGTCTTGTTATAGATTTCCCTATCCTGGGGCGATGAATCATGACCATTGTGATTCGTGATTTTATGAATTTTTAACATAAAACCATAGGAGCAGAATTAGGCCATTTCGCCATTTATATCATGGCTGATTTATTATCCCTCTCGAACCCTATTCTATAAGAATTGTTCGCTCAAGCCCTCTAGACCCGGTAATATTTTCATGAGTTTCTTTATATATTTTCTAAATTTACTGATATAGCACAGTAACAGGCTCCTCCGGCCCAACGAGCCCGCGCTCCCCCAACTACACTCATGCCTCTAACCAATAAGTCTTGGAAATATGGGAGGAAACCGGAGGCCGGGAGGAAGCCCACGGGGGCACGGGGAGAACGGACACACCCCTTACAGGCAGCGACAGGAATTGAACCCATGTTGCTGACGCTACGATAGCGTTACACCAACCGTGCCGCTGTAATCTTTTTAGCTTGACGACATCCTTCCTCATTAGCTTCTGGTCTCTGCGGTGACGACAGTCCCAGAGATATTGCGCGATAATTTCCCTGTCACTTTCACACCTTCCCTTGAGGTCACCCAGTTGAGCGTCAACGCCTTACATCAATTCCCATGAGTTTTCATGGAGCTAGCCAATCTGGGGCGGCACGACACAGGTACAGTGAAATACAGGTGGATTCTGACTATTATACAGGAGCACGTTTGCTAGTAACACTTGCCGTTTCTCTGTGAAGGTCCCGTGAACGTCTTGCACTGTCTCTACCTGTGGCGTTGACAATGAAATTGTCCGTTAAGATGTTGTGACTGTTACAGTAACTCCAGCTGGGATCTTACGCAAACACCAGTGCGTGTTTTGAAGATCGCCCAGAGTGACCTGGTGTGCAGATTAACCAAATCATTGCCGTGATTTGTTTCAATACAGAAGCTATCGCAAATTATCAGATGACCACGCGGTCCTGCTCCGATATTTTACGCAGCGTTTTCTTCAAGGTCTTCCTGCCGGTTTAGCACAGAGGCCAATTTCTGTTGGTTGGTTGGCGAATCACGTTTTTTTTAATCAATGGGTTAAATTTTACATTTCATTTTTCTACGACGTTAAAAGGTAGTTTTTTAAAAATGTTCCAGCTTAAAGCCAGACCTAAAATGCCAGCACACTATTACGTTTACCACATTTATATAAACATCTATAAAACCAGAAGACATAGGAGTAGAATTAGGCCATTCAGCCCATCGGATCTGTTCCACCATTCCATCATGGCTGATTTATTATCCCTCTCAACCCCATTCTCACGCCTTTTCCCCATGACATTTGACAGCCTGACTAATTAAGAAATTATCAATCTTCACTTCAGATGGAGTATACCCAATGACTTGGCCTGTGCCAATTAATTCCATAGATTAACTACCGCTTGGCTAAGGCAATTCCTGTTTATCTCTGTTCTAAATGGACATCCCTCTATTCTGAGGCTGTGCCTTCTGGTCCTCGACTCCTCCACTATAGGAAACATTCTATAGGAGTTCACTCCATGTCGGCCTATCAATATTTGATAGGTTTCTATGAGATCCCCTCCTCATTCTTCCAAACTCCAACGAGTACAGACATATAACGCTCCTCATAACCCTTTAATTCCTGGGATCATTCTCATGAACCTCCTTTGAATCCTCTCCAGTGCCAGCACATTAATTCTTAGATAAAGGTCCCAAGACTGCTCACAATATTCTAGGCATGGCGGACTTGGGACGGAGAACCAGTTCCCGCGCTGGGTAAATCGATGTCTTGTTTTTGAAAACTATACTGACGAATTCCACCGCCGCTAATTTTTAAGTCCTTGATATTTTAAAATGACTTTTTCCACTTCTGCTGAAAAATAAGTAATTCCAAAACATTTTAAAACGAAATTAAACTCAGATAATTTCACAATTGATAATTCACAATTTTATCACATGCGATAAAATAAGCTTTTGGTTTTTTAATTGACCTCTTTTTTGCTCGGGCCACAATTTCTCCTCTCCACCCGAATTGACACAGCGACTTGCAATGTGCAGCGTGAGTCTTGTAATGAAGGAGAGTAATTTGACCGGCTTTGTGTATTGAGTGACAACAGCATGCGATGTAATCAGAACCCGTCTTCACTGTGAGATGTTTGGTCTGTGTATCCGCTCCTGGTTTGTTGTTCATCGTGTTTGACCTTTTGTTTATCGTTGTGCACTGACCAGACGGCGGAAAGTCCAGCGTGTGTGTTAGCCATGTGCTCTTTATTTACCCTCGTCATGATCTCTCTGTGTTCCCGCCAGCTTCTCACACGTGTTTATGGTTGTTCCCACTTGCTAACAATAGACATCAAACCTCAAAATGCCTATTGTTGAAAGCAAATTTATGCAAAGATTCTGTGTGGATCTCCAAACGCTTAGCTGATTCGACACCTTCTTGCTTTTAACTACTGCGGCGTGAACAAAATTCACTGCAAAATATTTTTTAAAAAAATTCACAAACGGGGATCCGGGCCGAGACTAACGTCCTTTTCGCAAACTTATCTCTCCGCAGTGGAGTCTCCCTCACAGCTCAAGTTTAAAATTTTAACGGAAAACAGTGTTCAAATGTCATGGAGGCGTTCGCGAGGCAGAATCGGAGGCTACAGATTGACAGTAACACCCAGAACTGGTGAGTATAGATTGCCTGGTTTACAGCAGAACAAAGATACACGCCAGAAGGCTCTTGGTTGATTCAACATAGAATCAGATTTAAAAGTTCGAAGTAAATATATTATCTAAATACATATATGTTGCCTAATACAACCCCGAGATTTATTTTCTTGGGGGAATTTACAGTAAGTAGAAAGAGACACCACACACAACAGGACAGACATAACCAATGTGCAAAAGCTGTGCAAAAACGGTACAGAATACCTGTAGTTGGGGCTACAACTAGCGGTCATGAGCTAAGGGTGCAATGAGAAAAGTTCAAGGGGAACATTTGGGGAGACTACTTTACCCAGAGGGTCCTGAAAGCGTGGACTGAGTTGCCAGTTCAAGTGGATCCATGCCAGAATTCAATATTTAGAACATGTATGGATAGGAACCTGAATGATAGAGCCATGGGCATGGAAGGCTAAGGTCCTGGCACAGGTCAATGGGAGATGGCAGATTAAATGGCTCTGCATGAATTAGATGGGCTGAAGGGCCTGTTTCGCTTCTGTATTTTTCTATGACTATAAAATGAAAACCAACAACAACAACAATAATAATAATAATAATAATAATAATAATAATAATAAATAACATGAGATGAAAAGTCCTTGAAAGCAAGTCCATAGTTTGTGGGAATCATTCAGTGTTGGTTTGTGTGAAGTTGAATGAAGTTATCCCCTCTGTTTCAAGAGTCTGATGGCTGCGAGGTAATAACTGTTCCTGAACCTGGTGGTCTGAGTGCTGAGGCTCATTTAGCTCCTTTCTGATGGCAACAGTGAGAACCAATCATATCCTGGAAGGTGGGAGTCTGTGATGATGGATGCTGCTTTCCCGTGACAATGCTCCATGTAGATGCGCTGATTGTTGGGGAGGGCTTTACCCATGAGAACGGGCAGCTTGGGTTATTTTCTCTGAAGCAGTGACTGACGTTTCTAGGATTATAAGAGGCATAGATCGAGTAGCCAGACTGCATGTTTCTCCCCAGGATTGAAATATTTAATATCAAAGGGCATACATTAAAGATGGTGGGGCGGGGGGGGGGTGTGGGTAGCTTCAAAGATTATGTGTGGGGTGGTACTGCCAGGGGTGGTGGTGAAGGCAGATATTGTAGAGACATTCAAGAGGCTCTTGAATAGGCACATTAATGTGTCAGAAATGGAGGGTGTGGACATTGTGTAGGCAGTATGCAGAATCAGAATCAAGTCTGTTATACACACATTGTGAAATTTGTTTAATGGAAGCAGTATAGTGTAATACATAAGCTATGCTATAGAAGAGCTATATAAATAAAAGAAAATAAGCATCACAAAAAGATCAAAAATAGGGAAGTAGTGGGTCTGTTCAGAATTCTGTCGATAAGGGGAAGATGCTGTTCCTAAGCATTGAGTGTGTGTCTTTCAACTCCTCCACTTCCTCCCTATCTGTAGTAATGAGAAGAAGGCATGTCCTGGGTGTTGGAGGTCCATAGTGATGGATGCCGCCTTCTGGTTGGGCATTTGATTGCTAATTTAATTAGCGTGGCATGTGGTACTATTCTGTGTTCTCTCAACACTATCTTTCCACTGTCTTCCTGTGGCCTTTGATGCCCTGGAGGAGGGTTGAGGGCCTCCTGTTGTGGGGCAGGAGATGTCTGACAGGAAGGGTAGGTGATGTAGCCTTCTGTTGCTAATGCAGGGGCCCTCTGTGCTGCTGATGCAGGGACTTGCGATGTACACGTTGTGCATGGCCACTGCTCTGATTGACTTTATAGTTAACTCACAGAAGAGCAGGGGCCAACAGGCAGACATCGTCAGCTTGTTTAGTTGGTATGCTCAAGGGAAGGTGTGCAGTGGAAAGTATTTCTGTTTTTTTACAGCACAGTAACAGGCCCTTCCAGCGCAATCAGCCTGTGCCGCCTAATTACGCCCGTGTGACCAATTAATCTTCTAATCTGAATGTCTTTGGGATGTGGGAGGAAACCTACATGGTCACTGGGAAGATGTATTGCCACCCTGTCTCTTGACATCTTCAGTATTCAACAAGCAGAGTTCTGCTGGTTCCTGAGGGAAAATCGAGCACCTTCAGATATCTCCTATTATCATTTAATCATATATGAATACAACCAAATGAAAGAGCATTCCTCTGGGGCAAAGGTGCAAAACATACACAGCACATTCAAGATAGCAAGCAAGCATAGAGCCAGACAAAAAAATGTATATGTTGCCCAAGTCCCTGAGTGGCATGTCCCACAAATTAATGATGCCATTCTCAGCAGTCCGCAGACGAATTCATGCATGCAATCCAATTATCATTCATTCTGCTGTTAAGTTTAGCTTATCTTACGTGCAGTAAATGCAGGCACACTCAACAATTACTTGCGCAGACTGTTTTATAGGATTGCTTTTATATTTATGTTGGTTGTATTCATTATGCCTATTGTGTGTTTTTTTTTTCTACTGCATTGTATCTGGAGTAACAATCATTTCATTTTCCTGTACACTCGTGTACTGAAGTATGACAATAAATAATCTTGAATCTTGAAACTCCATTATATCCTTAATGTTCCATGAAAATCCTGAGGATGGAATAGTAATCCAAGCCTTTCTGTGTAAAAAAAAAACACAGCAGCATTTTTCTGCTAACGAGAGATGTGGAACAATGTATTGCTTGTCTATATTAACTTCCATGCTATTTAAATACAGGTGTTAAAATGATTAATTTGGGCCAACAACCCCTAACTTAAAAAAATATGTCAAGCAAATCGACTTAGTGCACAGCCGTTGTTATCATTGGCAGTCCTTTTCCTCAGGAGTGGCCGCTGGTGGCAGAGGAAGATATATTAGGGGCATTTCAGAAACTTTAAAAGTAGGTACATGAATGATTAGAAAAATGGAAGGCTATGTAGGAGGGAAAAGTAGATTGATCTTGGAGTAGGTTAAAAGCTTGGCGCAATATTGTGGGCCAAAAGGCCTGCACAGTGTTTTACTGTTCTTTGTTCTATGTTCTGTATTCATCACAGCTGCTTCTCAGTTGAAGTTGCATTGGCCATAAGTTAAAATGTTCGACCTTCCTAACCTTATTTCAGTATTAAAAATTGCATCCCATTCATTGTATATAACCAGTTCCTTTTCATAGCCCTCAAAAAGTGGAGGAACCCAGCAGGTCAGGCAGCATCTGTGGAGAAGAATGAATAAGCAACATTTGGGCTGAGACCCTTCATCTACAATGCTCCTGGCAAATGTCACAAATAGGGGAGAGGGTGACCCTGGTGATCCTCTTGACATCTTTTACAAGAGGGCACTCAACTTGAAGGTATGTGTGGGGGGTGGGGAGTGACAGAGGTAGGTTTTTTACACAGAAAATGGTGGGCACGTGGTGGTGCTAGAGGCAGGTACACTGGGGACACTTAAGATACTCCTAGGTGTGCACATGAATGAAGATCAAATGGAGGGTGATGCTGGAGAGAAGGGTTGGATTCATCTTAGAGTAAATTAAAAGGCTAGTGCAATAGTGTTAAATGAAGACCATCACTGTGCTGTTGTGTCCTGTGTACTCAAGGGAAGCACTGGTGTTCACAGAGAGTGGTGGGTGCCTGGAATGTGCTGTCAGGGTGGTGGTGAGGCAAATTTGATAGAGGTGCTCAAGAGTCTCTTAGATAGCCACACAAATGGGAAGGAAATGGAAGGATGTGGACATCGTTTTGGCAGAGGGATCAGAAGCAAACGAATCATAGAGACACAAACCAGAAAGGCCCTTCAGCCCATCTAATTCATGCCAAAACTTTTATACTGCTTACTTGCATCGTCCTGCATAGGGACCATAGCCATCCATACTCCTACCATCCATGTACCTCTCCAAACTTCTCTTAAACATTGAAATCGAGCTCACATGTATCACTTGTGATGGCAGCTTGGTCCACATACCATCCTCTGAGCGAAGAAGATTGCCTTCACGCTCCCCTTAAACTTTTCACCTTTCACCTTTAACCCATGAACTCTAGTTGTAGTCCCACCCAATCTCAGTGGGAAAAGCTTGCTTGCATTTACTGTATCCGTAACCCTCATTATTTTATTATTTAATTGGTTTGCACAGCACTGTGGTCCAGAAGGCCTTTTCCTGTGCTGTACTGTTCTATGTTCTAAAATTCTAGCATTCTCAGCTCAAAAAGTATTAACTCAGAGAGCATATATAATGCAGTTTGGAAGAAGGGCCTTCGTTCACGGCAACTATTAGGTTAGTCCCATTTTCCCATTTATATGCACAGTACTGTTCAAAAGTCAGGCCCATACAGGTTATATACTGCAACCAGGGTGCCTCAGACTCCTGCACAGTATCGTACTTGTCAGCGTGGAGCGGAGAGGGGTTTGTAAATCTGGCAGGAGCAAAGAACGTTGAGAATGGTGAGAGTGGACCATCAGTGGAGCAGCCTGGGACAGGTGGCAGAGAAGGAGTGGCAGCCCCGAAATGCCAGGCAAGGTCACTTGATTCCAAACAACTGGTTTACTGAACATTGCGGCGCTTCTTACTTCCCCCTCTCTCCCTTCCCCTTTTTCCAACTCTGCCCCCTTCCCACTCTCAGTTCACAATGGAGAGCCATATCAGAATCATTTTTATCATCGCTCACATGTCATGAAATTTGTTTTTCTTTTGCAGCAGCACCAGTACAATACAAAACATAAAATTAGTATGGTGCTGTGCAAAAATCTTAGACACCTTAGCTATATATATATGCCTGAGACTTTTGCATGGTACCGTATATGTGGAAAGTGCTTTGGAGAAAATCTTTGGAAACATCTGTATTTCTTAGAATGATCTGTCATTAAAGCAGGGAAGAACAAGAGGCAGATGGAGTCGAGATTGTCTGTCCTAGAATGGTCAGTTCATATATGTCTTAAGCTGTGTCAACGTACATCTGCAGAGTAGTAACGGTGCAGTGCAATAGATAAAATTACTACAGTACTGTGCAAAAGTTTTAGGCTCAAAACTGCACACAATATTCCGAAATGCTAACAAAAGCTTAACAAAATGTGAAGATCTTGTCTTTAAGTTGCATGGGAATCACCACAATATGGATGTAATAGTTTAGAAAGAGCATTTCTAACTCAACATTGGACAGAGTCAGAATCAAGTTTATTTTCTCTGGCATATGTCATGAAATGTGTTATTTTGTGGTACCATTACAGTGCAACACATAAAATATTATTATAAGTTACAATAAGAAATATAAAAAATAAAAAGGTAGTGTAAGAAGAGAGCAAATAGTGAGGTAGTGTTCATGGGTTGATGGACTGTTCAGAAATCTGATGGTGGATGGGAAGGAGCTGTTCCTAAAATGTTGAGTGTGTGTCTTCAGCCTCTTGTACCTCTTTCTGGCTCATAGCAATGAAAAAAGAGTACGCCCTGGCTGATGTGGGTTCATGATGATGGAGTCTGCCGTTTTGAGGCACCACCTTTTGAACACACTTTTGATGGAGACTAGTTCCCATGATGGAAATCAGTGAGTTCACTGAAAACTCCTGCAATCCTGTACACTGGGCCTTGATGCAACCTGTCAGAATGCTGTCCATGGTACATCTGTACCAATTTGTTGGAGTCTTTGGAAACATACCAAATCTCCTCAAACTCCTTTACTGCATGACATAGAAAGATAGGATTTAAATTACTGATGGGAAAGTTACAGGGAAACAGAAAATTCGATGCATATAATCCCATAATTATAAATAGAACATTGAAGGTAGGACAGTACAACACAGTACAGGTGCTTCATCTCTTGATGTTGTGCCGACCTTTTAATCTCCTCTAAGGTCAATCTAACCCTTCCCTCCGACATAGCTCTCCATTTTTCTATCATTCACATACCTACCAAAGAGTCTTTTAGATGTTCCTAATATATCTGCTTCTACCACAACCCCTGGTAGTGGGTTCCATGCACCCACCACTCCCTGTGTATAAAACTGACCACCCCCCCCCCCCATACTTTCCTCCAATCACTTTAAAATTATACTCATAGCCATTTCTGCCCTGGAAGCAGACTCTGGCTGTCCAGTTGATCTAGGCCTCTTATCATCTTGTACACCTCCGTCAAGTTGCCTCTCATCTCCCTTCTCTCCAAAGAGACACTCCTTAGCTTGGTCAACCTTTCTTCATGAGACATATTGAGGTTACACCTCAACCAGCACTCAAAACCCAAGTCCAAACTCCCTTCTTCTGAAGCTAAAGTTGGGGTTGCCCGCATGTGAAGCACTTGGCAATGCCTCTGAAACAGGAGGACTCCCTCTGCGTATCAGTGCCCAGGCGTGGGGTGAGTTGCCAGCTCTTGGTGCCAACATTTCCCATGCTCTGCCTAGTCTGAAAGTGGGAGGGGGGAGTAAAATTGCCGAATTCATCAATCATGTCTAAGCCTGGAACAGCCACCGGTGAAGCCAGGACTGCCAATGTCTAGACAGACTTCAGGGGTTGATCATCCTCTGGAAAAATACTTTGCAGGCCATATCCTGGTAATCACCACTGACGTGAGATCTGCGATGTACTGAGGGACCTGCTTCTTTTCATGGCTGCCTTACATGTGGTCTCCAGCGAGGATCCGCGTGAGCCTTGAGAAGTAATGGAATTTTGGCAGCGTTCCGTCATCGCCCTTCCTAATGCATATTCCTTACAGCACTATGCTGCCTTGTTGGTTGGGGGTGGAGATGAGGGAAGGTACTAATCCTTTCCAGATGTTACTTTTTCCACTGCATTGGCAAAAAAAAAAACACTGAAAGGTCTTCATCGTGAAATGTAGTCAGATGCGAAAGAAAATGATGAGAGAAGCTGTTTGGCCTTTGAATCTCACTGCTCCACGTCAACTCCCTTAATATTCGCACCGTTAGATTTGGAATATTGTGTGTAGCTCTGGTCACCTACCTACCGGAAAGATACCAGTAAGGTTGAAAGAGTGCAGAGAATATTTACAGGGATGTAGCCAAGCCTTGAATACCTGAGTTATTTATTTAAAAAAAAAATTATTTAGAGATGCAGCATGATAACTAACCCTTCTGGCCTAATGAGTCTGCGATACCCAATTATACCCATGTGACCTATTAACCTACTAGCCTGTACGTCATTGGAATGTGAGATGAAACACACATGGTCACAGGGAGAACTTACAACTCCTTATAGACAGCGGTGGGAACTTAACCCGGATCGCTAGAGGGTAATAGAATTACACTAACTGGTGTGTTACTGGGCAGCCCAAAGTTATAGGGATAGTTTGGATAGGTTAGGATGTAAAAAGCAGTGACACAGGTAGATAGGGTTGTAAAGAGAGTTTTTGGGACATTGGCCTTCATAAATCAAAGTATTGAGTACAGGAGTTGGGATGTTATGTCGAAGTGTCATAAGGCTGCAGCTCTGCTCAGCTACCTACAGGAAAGATGTAAATAAGATTGGAAGAGTGCAGAGAAAATTTGCAAGGATGCTGCTGGGACTTGAGGACCTGAGTTACAAGGAAAGGTTGAATAGGTTTGGACTTTATTCTCCAGAATGTAGAAGACTGAGGGGAGGTTTGATAGAGGTATACAAAATTATGAGGGGTATAGATCAGTAAATGCAGGCATTTTTCCACTGAGGTTCGTTGAGTCTAGAACTAGTCGTAGGTTAAGGGTAAAAGGTATATTATTTAAGGGGTACCTGAAGGTGAAGTTCACTCAGAGGGTGGTGAGAGTGTGGACGATCTATTCATTTCCATAGATGCTGCCTGACCAGCTGAGTTCTTCCAGCATTTAATATGTTGTTCTAGATTCGATGCATACAATGCAGATTGTAGCATTCATAGAGCAGAGTGCATAGACTACAGCAGCACTGGATAAGGCGTTTGGTCCATGACGTTCTGAATCAGAATTTGAATCAGGTTTATCATCACTAAACACGTGTCGTGAAATTTGATGTTTTGTGTTTGCAGTACAGTTCAATGCATAAAAAATTCCTATGATTTGCCATGGTTGCAATTGGTCATGTGGGTGTAACTGGGCATTGTGGGCTTGTTGGGCCGGAGGGGCCTGTTATTGTGCTGTATCTCTAATAATGACATGATTAAAATACATAAATTCTGCAAAAAGGGAATAATGAGAAAGTGTTCACGAATTCACAGACACTCTGAAATCTGATGGCAGATCTTGATGCCAATTTATACTAAATATCCTCCTCCTGTGTCTCCTCTGTACCGCTCCATTCCCTTCAGATTCATGTGTCTGTCCAAAAGCCTCTTCAACTCCACCAGACTGTCTGATTCCACTACTACCCCTGGTAAGGCATTCCAAGTACCCTCCACTCTCTGCATAATTAAACTTGTCCCTTCCCTTACTTTTAAACTCTCCCCCCCCACCCCAAACTTGAGCGCATATCCTGTGGTAATTGACATTTCTAACACCGGGGTGAAGATTCTGAGTTTTACTGTTAGGTCTCTCCTCAGCCGCTGATGGTCTAGGGAAAACTTTCCAACTTCTCCTGGTGGCTCATACCCTCTAATCAAAGCAGCACCATCTCTGTCCAGTGTCTGGTTGGCATTAGGCTTCAGCAAGGTCTGAAATGTCTACAGCCTGGTTGCCATTATATTCAACAAGGTCCAATTAGTCAGAGATGTCCAGCATCTGGTTCCAACAAGGTCTGATTGGTCAGAAATGTCTGGTTGCCATAACGCTTTAGCTTACACAAGTGTTTCTTCAGTTACTTGGCCAGCCTAGACTTTCCCGTCTCTGCTCATAAGTAGTTTGGGGAGCCCACGCTGTCGGGAAACTTCTGGTGTAAGCCGGCTAGTATTTACTGATTGCTTATGGAGTGCTACAAAAAAAAAAGCTTTCAAATTTCTCCTGCTGGCTTCTGCCATACAAGGGATACCCATACTGAGAAAATTGGCCTTAATCACCCTCCCTTCTTAAATGGGAGGGTGAGCAGCCAGAGGTCATGGTCCCTGCCGTGCTAGTGACATAAGGGTAGCCGTGTGGTCACTGGAGTTGAGTATGATGTTCTCCTAAGCGGTTTTCTACTGGCGGTTCCTCAGGTGGCTGGAGAGATTGAGCTGGGATGTACATATTCTGATAGAGTGTGGGCGAGGGTAAGTGGTGGCTGTGGTGAGTGGTCGGGTCTTTTGGTTGTTCCATCTCTCTTTTCACAGCTACCACTGTTCTCTGTAGCACAGTACAGATCATTCTCTTGTAGCGCGGTTTCCTCTCTCAAACAGATTTCCACCAGATGCAATGACTTTGTAACTTCTAGGTGTACTGTTGAATCAGGTTGATTTTGATATTATCTTTAATAACCATGTTTTAACCAACGACATAGGCAGGATGGGCTAGGGTCCAGGTGCAGGTTGATGGGGCGCAGAATCAGAATCTGGTTTATTATCACTGACTTGTCATGAAATTGGTTGTCTTGCAGTGCAATGTAAGACTTAAAGTCAATGATAAATAGGTAGTGCAAAAATAGTGAGAATAGTGAGGTACTGTTCAACAGTGAGGTAGGTGACTAGGTAGAATGATAGTTTGGCACGGATTAGATACAGTAGGTCAAAGAACTCTGGTGCTCTGTGACTCTATGACCCTATAATAGACCTCAAAGTGGACAGAGGATGAAGTGGATTTGTGCAACATAGGCAGAAGGCTGGGCTGTTGTATCACTGTGACTGCCTTGAGTCTACGCAGCTGGATTTTACAAGTTCAAGTTTATTGCCTTTCAACCATGGACATGTATATAGCTAAATGAAACATTGTTCCCCTGGGACCAAGGTGCAAAACCCAGAACGTACAGTACACACAGCACATATAGTTATGACTCAGCGCATACAGTCGCAAAATAATATTAGCACAAGCCCCTGATTGGCATGGCCTGAGGATAGTTGGGATGACATGAACTGCATGGTGCACATTCATCTAAGACAGTATGATGTTACTGACACTATCACAATAAAACAAGCAGTTGTATAAATATATAAGACAGCAGCAATATAAGGTGAAGAGTGACCAGTGCAGGATGAGAGTGTGTCTGTGAGTTGGGGAGTGATGAAGGGGTGGGGTGATAGCTGGGCATTCAGGCAGGGTGTACATATGCGCTGGGTGTAATTATTCTACAATAGGTGACTGATAATGAACATTTGTTGTGTTATTCTCTCTGTGTTGAAAGCTTGGGTCATTTACACTTAATTCAGCCACTAGAAAGCTGCTAATCTCTCAATAGTTTGACCTTCTACCTCCTCCTACTTCGGGTAGCTCATCCAGTGAGGAAGAAACTCTATCCCCTCAATCAACACACACAAAATTCTGGAGGAACTCAGCAGGTCAGGCAGCATTAATGGAGGGGAATAAATGTTGATGTTTCAAGCTGAGACCCTTCATCAGGACTGGAGGGGAATTGGGAAGAAGCCAGAATAAGAAGATGAGGGAATGGGAAGAGTACAAGCAGACAGGTGGGCGGGTGAGGGAGAGGGGATGATAAGTCAGGAAGATAAGGAGCTGAAGAGGAAGGAATCTGATTGGAGAGGAGAGTGGACCATGGGAGAAAGGGAAGGAGGAGGGGCACTAGAGGGAGGTGATGGCAGATGAGGCAAAGAGAAGTAGAACCAGAATGGAGAAAGGAAAAAGAGAGAAAGGGATGGGGCAAGATTACCAAAAGTTGGAATGTGTGGTTCTGGTAACCCACTACAAGATTGAAACAGTACAGAGAAAATTTACAATGATGTTGCCAGGACTTGTGTGGTCATCCATCTTTTCTGACAATGACCAAAATCTGTGCGGGAGGAGTTTTACAATGAAAAAGCTGTTACACTGGGGCAGTTCCACTCTCGGGCTCAGAAGTCTTGGCCAAATGGTATGATAAATCATCACATCTGGAGACTTCCTTGGCTGTAATGGATAGCTGTGATGCCTTCTGTGCCTTGTCATGCCCTTCGCTCTCCACGAAGCGTTGCAACATCGCCTTCTTGGCCGTTGGATCTTGTAGTTAATCTCATTAAACCCAGTCTGCCGGAACTTGCTTCTCATGTTGGTGTAGGCATGTCCTTATCTCACTGGGGTTGGAGGCCCCTGGTTATCCTCACCTGGTTTATTCTGCCTCTTGAAGCAGTGTACTAGGGTGTCGCATGCAAACAGTTACTTGGAGACACAGGTGAGAGCTGGGTGGCAGGTGGGGCAAATGTGGACTAGCTTCCCCTTGGTGGAGCACGACAAGCCCACCAGCAGAGGTGCTGCCCTTCCCTGGACACCTCAGGGCGTCAGGACTTGAGTTATAGGAAAGGGTTGTTTAGGTTAGGACTTAGAAAGTGGTGTCACAGGTAGGTAGAGTCAAAAAGAGAGCATTCGGCATATTGGCCTTCATACTGAGTACAGGAGTTCCCATGTCAGGCTAGAGAAATCGGTGTTGAAGCTGTCAGTTTGAAGGCTACCCATGAGGAGTTGCTCATCCAACCTGAGTCTGGCCTTAAAGTGCCAGCAGAGGAAGCCATGGACCAACATGTTAGAATAGGAATGAGAAGAAGAATTAAAATGGGTGCTCTCTGGATAATCCCACTTGTCGTGGCAGACAGAGCGAAGGTGCTTGACAAAGCACTTTCCTTTGCATGCGTAGTTTAAACTAACCTGTGAAGTTTGGTGCTTAAGTATTATTTGCAGAGAGCTTTACTTTTGAACATGCTTTCTGATTGTCTTCTGTTCTACTCCAGGAGGACCTGTTAAGGAAAGTGTATTGCCCCGAGGTGCAAGCAAAACAACGTTAACGGACCTCATTCCCAATGTAGAATACAGCGTAACGTTGATTGCCTTTGACGGCTCATTGGAGAGTGACGCAGTTTCTGGTAAAATCACGAGTAAGTATGGGCTGCATTCTGAAAACTTCCACTCGTTCCTCATTCACACTTTATTTACCTGTGCACAAGGAGTGCTACACAAGGTAATAGACCATAAGATATAGGAACAGAATTAGGTCATTTGGCCTATCGAGTTTACTCTGTCATTTCATCATGGCTGATCCGAATATTTTCTTAGCTCCAATCTCCTGCCTCCCCCTGCATATCGCTCATGCATTGACCAATCAAAAATCTAGCAGCCTCTGCCTTAACTATACATACAGACATAGCCTCCATAGCTGCCTGATTCACCACTCTCTGGCTAAAGAAATTCCTCCTCACCTCCATTCTAAAACAGTGCCCCTTTATTCTGAAGTCGTGTCCTCTGGTCTTAGAATAGGAAGAGGAGAAGGAAAAGGCCATTCGGTCCTTCAGGTCAGTCCTACCATTCCACATGACCCATAGTAAATCTGCCTCGGGTTCAAATCCTCTTCTGTACCAATTATTAAAATTAGAATCAGGCTGAATATCACTGACATATAGTATGCCGTGCAATTTGTTGTTTTGCGGCAGCGGTACAGTGCAATACAGCACATAAATACAATAAATACCAAAAGAATAACAGAATTTACAAGAAGTGCATATATATCAATTAAAATAAATTATGTAAGCAGTGGGAAAGAGAACAAAAATAGTGAGGGTGTTCATGGGTTGGTTCATTGTCCATTCAGAAGTCTGATGACGGAGGGGCAGAATCTGTTTCTAAAATGTCGAGTGTGTGTCTTCAGGCTCTTGTATCTCCTCTCTGATGGTAGCAATGAGGAGAGGGCATGTCCTGGGCGATTGGGGTCCTTAATGATGGATGCCATCTTTTTGAGGCATCTCTTTCTGAAGGTGTCCTTGATGCCAAGGAGACTAGTGCCCATGAAGGAGCTGGCTGAGTTTACTACTTTCTGCAGCTTTTTCCAATCCTGTGCGGTAGCCTATCCAGAGACAATGATGGAACCAGCCGTGGTATACTTGCAGAAATTTGCAAGAGACGGCAAGATCATTGCTTGTATTCTTCAGTGAACTTTGCAGAGATGACTCGATGGGCTGAATGGCCCTATGCTCCTATGTCTTATGGTCTTAGTCTTTGGCATCATTTTGGCATAGAGTCAATATTGGCATATTTGAAGTAATTAAGTCTGGGCTGGTGCTACAACAAAACAAAAGACGTATCTAACTAATGTAAAAATCTTCCCTTCTTCAGAAGTATTTTTAGCCCACCCACACTGTCACTTGTAAGGACACCATTCCCCTTATTCAGTTCCTCCGTCTCCTTTAGATCTGTTCTCCATAAGGCATAACACACAGAAACAGATTTAAGCCTTCTGTCCCATCAAGCTGCTCTGCCATTCCATCGTGGCTAATTTATTATCCCTCTCAACCCCATTCCCCTGCCTTCCGCTTGTCACCTTTGACACCCTGACCAGTCAAGAAACTATCAACTTCCTCTTTACTTCATGATTTGGCTTCAGATTATCTACCCTTTGGTTAAAGAAATTCCTGCTTACCTCTGTTCTAAATGGACGACTCTCTATTCTGCGGCTGTGCCCTCTGATCCTAGACCGTGCCCCCCTCCCCCCACCGAATTATAGGGAACATCCTCTCCAAGTTCACTCTATCTAAGCCTTTCAATATTCGACAGGTTTCAATGAGATACCCTCTGATTCCTCTAAGCTTCAGTGAGGCCAGGCCCAGAGTCATCATAGGAGCCTCAGGTGTTAACCTTCAAGTCTTCTCTCCCATTTAGTAAGGTCATAAGACATAGGAGCAGAATTAGGCCATTCATCTCATCGAGTCTACTCTGCCATTCCATCATGGCTGATTTATTTTCCCTCTCAGTCCCACATGCCTTCCACTCCAGGGCATCCAACATGTCCTCCTTTTGTAGAAATCTGTTCAACACCAGTTGACAGCACCTACAGTTTCTTTTAAGTTGTTGTTGTAAAACCCTGCCTGATGTTCTCATCTCCCTCAGAAAACAAGGTGGTGGTCCTGAATAATTCTTGCAGTGTAAGTGTACCTGCTAATTGCCACCCATTCAGTTCTTTCTAATCCCTTCATTCATTCTCTTAAAGTGAGCTATTTCATGTCCCTCTGCAGCGGCTCAACGATTGAAATCATAATGAACTTATTTGCTGATGCACCTTTTCTATTTTCTTCCCAGTCCAGTCAGCCCGCATACCAACAGTCAGGCCAGAGAGCGTCGAGGACCTTTCCCAGAGTAAGTGTGATATGTTTAAGTCTTCTCTCTTCCTTGTCTGCTTGAAGTATAGATAAATCAGTGTTACAATCAGGTTTAATATCACTAGCATATGCCATGAAATTTGATGTCTTTGCGGCAGCAGTACTATGTAATACATATAGAAAAAAACTGTGATTGTACGTATATATAGTGAGATAGTGTTTATAGGTTCAATGCCCATTTAGAAATCATGGCAGAGGGGAAGAAGCTGTTCCTGAATTATTCAGTGTGTACCTTCAGGCTTCTTTACTTCCTTCCTGATGGCAGCAATGAGAGTAAGGCATGACCTGGGTGATGAAAGTCCTTAATAATGAATGGCACCTTTTTGAGGCATCACTCCTTGACAATGTCCTGGATACTATGGAGGCTGGTGCCTATGATGGAGCTGAGTTAGTTTACAACTCTCCACATGTGCCGTGCTCCACCCCCGGCACATACCCGATGGTGTTGCAGAGAGCGAGAATACTCTCCTTAGTCTATATGTAGAAATTTCCGAGTGGCAACAACAATTTGAAATAATGCCCAGTCGATTGACCCTTCATCAGTCCTCCTGTTTGCTGGAGGTCAAAGTTAGCCTGTTCTGGGGGTTTGAGAACTGTGTATGTGCCCATTGGAAGGAGGAGCAGGGCTTGTTTTGCTGCTGCTGGTTCATTGCTTGTGTAGTGTTTTGCTGCTCTGCCGAGCATTGCGGGCACGTTATGCTGGTGCCAGAAGATGTGGTGAAACTTGTGGGCTGCCCCCCTCCCCAGCATATACTTGGGTGTGTTAGTTGTTAATGCAAACAACTAGCATTTCGTCTAAAGTCTCGATGTGCCTGTGATTAATCTGTATCTGACTCTGATCCTGTTGGAGACAAGTTGATAATGAAATTACTTGGGAATTTAAGCTCTACATGATCTGATAGCGATAGGAGAAATCAGTGGCAAAATTGGGATTGATCAGTGAGCTAGCATGGGCTCAATGGACTGAGTGGCTTTTATTGTAGAGGTTAGATTTATATGTCACATGTACATCGAAGCGTAGAGTAAAACGCGGTGTTTGCGTCAACGACCAACACAATCTAAGATGTGCTGGGGGCAGCCCGTGAGTTTCGTCAGTTTTCTGGTGCCCACACAGCATGTCCACAACTCTCTGACCCTAACCCTTACATCTTTGGGATGAGGGAGGGAACTGGAGCATCTGGAGGAAACCCACACGGTCATGGGGAGAACACACAAGCTGTTTACAGCCATCGTCAGGAATGGAACCCCTGATCTGTGATTGCCTATGCCATAAAGCATTATGCTAACTGGTATGCCACCTAGCTGTCTGTGTTGTGAGGAATATTGGAAGCCTTTCAATCCTGGAATCTTGGAATCATTCTTGTGAACATTCTTTAAACCCTCTCCAAGGATAGCATAACCTTTCTGAAATAAGTGGCCCAAAACTACTGACAATACTCCAAATGAGGCCTCACCAGTTCTTTATGAAGGCTCAACATTACATCCTTCAATGGGTGTGCTCATGGGACTATGTTATAGGGAGAGGTTGAGCAGGCTAGGACCTCATTCCCTGGAGTGTAGGAGATTGAGAGGTGGTCTGATGGAGATGTACAGCATGTGAGGCATGGATAAGGTGGACACAAGATTCTACAGACGCTGGAAATCCAGAGTAACACTTAGAAAATGCTGGAGGAACTCAGCATCTATGGGAAGGAATCAACAGTCAATGTTTTGGGCCGAGACCCTTCATCAGGACTGGGTGAATGAATAGGTTGAATGCCTTTCTTCCCAGGGTTGGAGAATCAAAAGCTAGAGAGCATAGGTATAAAGCAGGGGTTCCTAACCTGTGGTCCAGGACCCCTTGCTTAATGGTATTGGTCCATGGCATAGAAGAAGTTCAGGAATCCTGGTTTAAAGTGAGAGGGGAGAGATTTAACAGGAAACTGAGGGGTGAGGAGTGATCAGCATATCGAATGAGCTGCCAGAGGAAGTGTTTGAGGCAGGTACTTTAACAATATTTAAAAGTTACTTGGCTGGGTAAATAAATGGGAAGTGTTTAGAGGGATATGGCCCAAATGTGGGTGAATTGGGCTTGCTTGGTTGGGAATATTGGTCAGCATGGATGAGACAGGCTGAAGGGCCATTTCTATACTGTCTGAATATGACTCTGTGAGTCTCTAATTAAACTTACAGCGACGGTGTTCCACCCCTTTAAAGATTAGCTTCATTTGTCACAGGTATGTAGAAACTTACAGTGAAATGCATTGTTAGTGTCAAATCCATTCAGTGGAGATTGTGCTGGAGCAGCCTACAAGTTTTACCATGCTTCTGGCATCAATAGATCAGGCTAACAATTTGCTAATCCTAACCTGTACGTTGTTGGAATGTGGGAGGAATCTGGAGCACTCGGAGGAAACCCACTTCGTCACAGACAGAATGTACACATTCCTTACAGACAGTCGTGGGAATTGAACCCGTATTTTATAGCCAGTGCTGTGAAGTCTAGTGCTAACTATGCTGCCCTATGTATCATATGTATCTGCTGTGTGTGCTTGCTGTTTGACGTCCTGTTGTCAATCCACATTATTTCCAGTTGCTGATGACCTCACTTTGTCCTTCCAGAATGTTCCGCTATTGCTGTGGCTGATTTGGTTTTCCTGGTTGATGGATCATGGAGTGTGGGGAGAGCCAATTTCAATAGGATCAGGGAATTCATCTACTCCCTCGTATCTGCATTCGAGATCGGAGATGACAAGACGAGAGTTGGAATTGTGCAATATAGTTCAGACACTAGAACAGAGTTCAACTTGAACACATACAGTCAGAAGTTGGATGTACTCAACGCTGTGACTAGTCTTCCCTACAAAGGAGGAAATACCATGACTGGTAGGTGAATCCAATCCTCTTCTGCTTCCAGACAGCTTCATGTCTGTTTCTCATTGAGAACGGTCAGGTGATTGATGAAGGTAGAACCGTAGATGTTGTCTGCATGGATTTTAATAAGACACTTCACAAGGTCCCTCGTGGGAAGCTCATCCAGAAGATTAAGATAATGGGATCCATGGTGAGGTGGCCATTTTGATTGCCCATAGAAGGCAGAGGGTGGTGGTTGAAAGACTTATTCTAGCTGGAGTCTGCCATTAGTGCTGTTTTGCAGGGCTTTATACTGTACCTCAGCTGTTTATAATGTATATAAATGACCTGGATGAAAATGTAGATGAGTGGATTATAAATATGCAGATGATATGAATATTGGTGGTGTTATGATTAGCATACTACAGATGATTGGCAAAGAATACAGTGCAATGTAGATCAGTTGCAGATGTGGGCAGAGAAATGGATGATGGATGTGGAATGTTGCGCCTTGGTAGGTGAAATGCAAAGAGATAGTACATTGTTAAGGGCAAGACCCTTAACAGTGTTGATGAGTAGAGGGATCTTGGGGTCCAAGTTCATAGCTCCTTGAAAGTGGCTACACAGGTTGATAGGGTATTTCAGAAGGCCTATGGCATGTCTGCCTTTATTAGTTGAGGGACTGAGTCAAAAGTCTGGAAGTTCTGTTGCAGCTTTATAAAATTCTGTTTAGGCTGCACCTGATGTATTGCAAACAGTTCTGCCCACTAATTATAGGAAGGATGTCAAAGTTTTTTAGAAGGTGAAGAAGAGGCTTACCGAGATACTTCCTGGATTCGAGGGCATGAGCTATCACAAGAGGTTGGACAAACTTGGGCTGTTTTCCCTGGAGTGGCGGTACCTGGGGGAAGATCTGATAGGTTTATTAAGATTATGACAGGTATAGAGAGAGTAAACTGACTCTTTTCCCAGGTTTGAAATGTGTAATACCACAGCATATGCATTTAAGGTGAGAGGGGATAAGTTCAAAGGAGATGTGGGGGGCAAGTTTTTTACACAGAGACTGGTGGGTGCTAGGATGGTGGTATAGGCAGATAGATGGGAGACTTTTCAGAGGCATTTAGATAGGCACATGAATGTGAGGAAAATGGAGGGATATGGACATTGTGTAGGTTGAGGGGATTAGTTTAGTTGGCCATTTGATTACTAATTTAAATGGTTCCTGTCAGCAAGGACCTGCTTCTGTGCTATGGGTTTTTATCGTCACCTGTATAGAGGGAGGGTGAAGTAAGAAGCTGGGAGGTGATAGGTGGAAGAGGTAAAAGACTGAAGAAGAAGGAATCTGATAGGAGAGGAGAGTGGACCATGGGAGGAAGAGATGGAGGAGGAGAATCAGAGGGAGATGATTGGCAGGTGAGGAGAAGACAATGGGTAAGAAGGGAGTCAGAATGACAAATGAAATTGGAGAGAAGGGGGAAGGAGGAGAAGTTACCTAAAATTAGAGAAATCAATGTTATGCCGTCAGGTTGGAGGCTACCCAGATGAGATATGAGTGAGGCCATGATGACAGAATATGAGATGTTGCTCCTCCAACTTGAGTGTGGCCTCATCATGGCAGTAGGGGAGGCCATGGACAGTCATGTTGGAATGGGAATGCAAAGCAGAATTAAAAGTGGCAGCCTTTGGGAAATCCCCCCAGCACCCCCCCAGCTGTGGTGGAAAAAGCGAAGGTGCTCAACGAATTACCCCTGCCAAGCAGAATAAAGAGTCATGGAGAAAGTGCAGTGCAGGCAGACAGTCAGGTCCAAGGTAGATTGTGAGGTCAAGAATCCACCTTATTCTACCAGGGAACTGTTCAATAGTCTTAGAGCGCTGTCCTTGAGTCTGGTAGTACAGGCATTCAGGCTTTTAATATCTTCTGCCCAGTGGGAGAGGGGAGAAGAGAGAACATCTGGGCTACTAGCTGCTTTACTGAGGCAGCGAGAAGTGTAGGTAGAGTCCATGATGTGCTGAGCTGAGTCCACAAGCTCTGCAGTTTTGACAGTTCAGGACAGAACAGTTGCCGTACCAAAGCGTGATGCACCATTTGAAGTTATCTCCAGTCCGCCTGCTAAATATGAAATGGATTTCAGACACAGAGTAACGGTATTGCTGTATTTTATGTTCAGTGCTACTGGCTGGGTGTGTTCAAGTGGAAGTTACAGGAGCAGCTTGAGGATATAATGAAAACTGGGAGGGAGGGAGGTGAGGGGTTACAAGCTGAAATCGAAGCAGGGATCAGAATCAGGTTTAATATCTCCGGCATATGTCGTGAAATTCATTGTTATGTGGCAGCAGTACAGTGCAATACATAACGATAATACTTGCAATTGGCAGTAAGTATGTGTGTTTATACACATATATAATTAAAAAGTTAATTAAGTTAATTAATTAAGTAATGCAAAATCAGGAAGAAGAAATAGTAAGGTAGTGTTGAACGTCCATTCAGAAAATGGATGGCAGAGGGAAAGAAGCTGTTTCTGAATTGTTGAGTGTGTGCCTTCAGGCTCCCGTACCTCCTACCTGATGGTAACAGTGAGAAGTGGGTATGTCCTGGGTGATGGATGCCACCTTTTTGAGACATTGCTCCTTGAAGCTGTCTTGAACGCTGGGGAGGCTGGTGCCTATAATGAAGTTGATTGAGTTCACAACTTGCTGCAGTTTATCGCGATTCTGTGCAGTTCGCCCCTTCCCCCCACCTGAGGACAAAGGATCAACTTCACTCTCCGTACGCATTTATATGTATTAGGGATTTGCTGTGCTGTGTGGGTCAGGTTTAAGGTTTAAAGTAAGTTTATATTCAAAGTGCATAGCTGGAGGGAGAGTTAGTGTGGAGGAAGCAGAGTGGCTGCAGAAGGACAGAGTAGGAGAATGGAGGATGGAGGGATGTTGAATTAGAACAGGGATGAGGAGGAATCCCGTTAGCCACATACGGCTGTGAAGGCCAAGTCAGTTGGTTACATTTAAAGTGGAGTTTTATTTGTCATAGTGTCATATGTTACTGAGAGATCTTTGATGCCCTGATGGAGAGAAGGTAGGAAAATGGGTTTCAGAAGGATAATAAATCAGCCATGTAGGCTTGGTGGAGCAGGCCCAATGGGCCAAAAGGCCTAATTGTGCTCCTGTGTTACGATTTTGACTAGTAGTGGTCATAGTTTCATGGACCATTCTGAAACCTGATGGTAGAGGAGAAGAAGCTGTTCTTGAATCATTGAGTGTATGTCTTCATGTTCCTGGAATTTCCTTGATGTAGGAATGAGAATAGGGCATGTTCTGGATAGCGAGGGTCTACAATGATTTTGCCACTTTCTTTAAGGCACTGCCATTCTCTGTAAACTCTAGGGACTGTTGTCTGTGAAAATCCCAGGAGATCAGCAGTTTCTGAGATAGTCTGGCATAAACAATCATTCCACGGTGAAAGTCACTTGGATCATATTTCTTCCCCATTCTGATGTTTGGTCTGAACAACAACTGAACCTCTCAATCATCTGCATGCCTTTGTGCATTGAGTTGCTGCCACATGATTGGCTGATTTAGTATTTGATTAATGAACAGACGCAGAGGTGCACCTAACAACATAGCCACCAAGTTCATAAGGAACAGTTGGAAAAGTAGGAAGATATAAATGTCTCATCAGTTTGATTAACCATTGTTCAACTAAATGAATTGAAATTGATTTCTTTTCTTTCCAAAGGTGATGCCATTGATTTCCTGATAAAGAATACTTTCACTGAAGATGCTGGAGCAAGGAAATCCTACCCAAAAATAGCAATAATAATCACCGATGGAAAGTCCCAGGATCCAGTGTCAGAAAATGCTGAAATCCTTCGCAACATTGGCGTTGAAGTGTTTACTTTGGGTGCGTTACTCTCAATCGAAGCTCTTGCTTTTTTAATGAACAAAAATGCACGTGCTCTCCCCTAAGTGGTTCAGTGGCCTAAGCCTCATAAAGAAGGTAGTTCACCACTATCCTTTCAAGGACAAATCAGTTTGTGAAATTACTTTTGGCTTTAGTAATGACGCTAATGAGGAGTAAAGCAAAATTCTCATTATTTATGGGAGGATAAGATCTATCTGTCTGGTCCTACCAGCATTCTCGTCCATCTTATCCTCAAGATGGCACATTTAGTGTTGTGGTTAACGTAATACTATTATGACACCAGCTGTAAGTTTGGGATTTGATTACTGCTGCTGTCTGTAAGGAGTTTTACATTCTCCACATGACCCTCTTGAGTTTCCTCCAGATGCTCCGGTTTCCTCCCACATTCCAAAGATGTATGGATTAGGTTGAGTATGTTGTGGGCATGCTCTGCTGGTGCTGGAGCCGTGACAACACGAATGGGCTGCCCGGCTCATTTGATTTGACACAAATGTCACATTTTGCTGATGTACTCTTGACAAGTAAATCTTCAATCTATTTCCTTTCCAAACTCAAACCAAAATACACTCTGTGTCCTGTGTGGAAAAAAAAATCTGCAATGTGTATCTCACTTCTGGCCTCATCAAAGCGACCAAGATGTACCTTTAGTCTTAGCTTCAAGAGCTGGCATTTATCTATAATGTCCAAACCTATGCAATAATGGAATACATCTGAGGAGAACTTCTGGCATGGCATTCTTCCTCACATCTGGTCAGAATGATTTTCTTCTTATTTGAAGACTTCTTTTTCCCTGCAGCCTCGATCATTTCTCTCTCTCTAATAGAGTCATAGAGAAGTACAGCACAGATATTGGCCCATCTCATCTAAGCCGAACAGTTTAAACTGCCTGCTCCCACTGGGGCCATAGCTCTCCATACCCCTACCATTCATATATCTATACACAGAAGATCCTGACAATTCTGGACAATGTTTCTCACCCTCTATATGCCACCTTGGCTGAACACAGGAGCACTTTTAGTAACAGACCAAAACAACTGCCCTGCTCCAAAGAGTGCTATATGAGGTCATTCTCACCCTTGGCCATTAGACTCTATAGTGAGTCAACCTATAGCCGGGGAAGTGATGACCTGCTCCTGTTAGACTGTCTGTAGTAACTTATTTTTTATTCTTCCTTACTTCTAATATTTTTGTCTGTGCGCTTGTAATGCTACTGTGACACTGCAATTTCCTTTGGGATCAATACCGTATCTATCCATCTATTTATCTATCTATCCAAACTTCTCTTAAATTTGGAAATCAAGCTTGCATGCACCACTTATGTTGGCAGCTTGTTCCACACTCTCATGACCCTTTGAATGAAGGCATTTCCCCTCATGTTCCCCATAAATATTTCACCTCTCACTTTTAATCCATGACCTCTGTTTGTAATCCCACACAACCTTTGTGAAAAACGCCTGCTTGCATTTACCCTATCTATTACACTCATAATTTTTTATACCTCTAACAAATCTCCCATCAGTCTATGTTCCAAGCAGTAAAGTCCTAACTTATTCGACCTTTTCTTATAACTCAGGTCCTCTAGCCCCGACAAATTCCTTGTAAATTTTCTCTGTGCTCTTTCAAACTTATTTACATCTTTCTTGTAAGTAGGTGACCAAAACTACACACAATATTCCAAATTAGGCCTCACCAACGTCTAAAACAACTTTAACATAACATCCCACCTCCTGTACTCAATATTTGGAGTTATGGAGGTCAATGTGATAAAAGCTTTATTTTTGAGCCTGTCTACCTGTGACATCATTTCCAATGAATTATGGACCTGTATTCCCAAATCCGTTTATTCTACCATATTCCTCAGTGCCCTACCATTCACCATGTAAAAGACTGCTACTCCCGTTTATTCTAACTCCAGATGTAACATCTATACTTTGGTTTTTCATGCTTCTCTATGTGTAATTGTCCTTTCACAGAAGTATTATGTGGTGAAACTCCCAAATCTTACTTCCAGAGCAATGCACACAAAACGGTGAAGGAAGTCAGCAGGTTAGGCACATTCCACTCCAACCCTCACACTCCAATCCTCTCACCTTGCTCCACCTAGTTTACACTTTCTTTCCCCTCTCTCTTCTCTCAGTGTCACCCGAAACCAGACACTAGCACTGCGGCGCACAAGGCAACCAATGGGAAAGAGCTGCTGCATCTTTTGAACGAGCCAATCGCCAACTGGGGTGGCAGAAGCATCTTTTGACCCACAATAAAATTAACTCTTTGCATTATACCACTGCCCCCTATATTGGTCATCTCATCTCACCAATCTCCCTCCTGATGCAGTGTTTCCTTCCCCCCAGCAAATGCTGTTTGACCTGTTGACTACATCTAGCGGATCAGTTGTTGCTCCATGTTCCAGCATCTGCAGGCTCTTGTGTCTCAACTATAAGTTTTCAGTAATTTACCTATGCTTGTATTTTTACTTAGAGATGCAGTGTGGAAAAGGCTTTTCTGGCACTTCAAGCTGCATTGCCAGCAACTCACCAATTTAACCCTAACATAATCACAGGGAAATTCAAAACGACCAATTAACCTACTAACCAGTACATCTTTGGACTGTGGGAGGAAACTGGAGCATTTGTTCATGATGTGCTGTGACATGGGTGATCATGTTGTTTCCATGACCATGATTGTTCCTGGCAAATTTTTCCACAGAAGTGGTTTGCCATTGCCTTCTTCTGGACAGTGTCTTTACACAACTGGTGATGCCAGCAAATATCAGTACTCTTCAGAGATTGTCTACCTGGTGTCAGTGGTCGCATATAACCAGAACTTGTGATATGAACCAGCTGCTCGTACCCACCCACCTGCTCCAATGGCTTCATGTAACCCTGTTTGGGGGGGGTGTGGTTTGGGCAAAGCAGGTGCTCCAACTTACCCAAAGGTGACGAGCAGGCAGGCAGATTGAAGGAGCGTCTTGCACCTCCCTTGGTCTCTCCAACCTGCCACCCAGGAAGCTGGAACATCCAGAGAAAATACACCCAGTCATGGGAAGAAAGTACAAACTCTCTTACAGAGGATGTCAGAATTAAACTCTGAACTGTGACGCCCTGAGCTGTGATAATGTCGTGCTAACTGCTATGCTACATTGATGAGGCTGCACCTGCAGTACTGTGCACACTTTTGGTCACCCTGGTATAGCAAAAATGTGGTTAAACTGGAAAGAGTGCAGAGAAGAGTTCAGTAAAGTTTGCTTTTCTTTCCTCAGGTATAAAGGGAGCAGAGCTAGAAGAATTACAAGCCATTGCCTCCCCTCCTTTGGAGAAGCATGTTTTCAAAGTGGCAGACTTCGACAGGATTCAAGATGTCCAGAATGAGATAATAGGCCGCGTGTGCTCTGGTGTTGAGGAACAACTTAGTGAAATAGTTAGCGGAGAGGAAGGTGAGAACTTTTTTAACAGGATCATAAGAATCAGAATCAGGATTAATATCACCGGCATATTTTGGGAAAATTGTTGGCATGTGCCAACAATGCAATACATAATAATTTTAAAAATGTAAAGTAATAATGATGTTCTTGCACTGCCTATTTAATTTTGTTTTATTAATTTTAGTTCTTTAAAAAACTAAATTAAATAAGTAGTGCACAAAGAGTAAAAAAAAAAGAAGCGACATGTTATTCATGGGTTTAATGTCCATTCAGAGATCTTTTGTCAGGGGGAAGAAGCTGTTGCTGAATCGCTGAGTGTGTGCCTTTAGGCTTCTGTACCTCCTTCCAGACGGTAGCAATGAGAAGAGGGCATGTCCTGGGTGATGGGTGGTGTCCTTAATGATGGATGCCTGCTTCTTGGGACATCGCTTGTTGAAGATGTCCTAGATGTTGTGGAGGCTGGTGCTGACTGAGATGACAAACTTCTGTAGCTTATTTCGATCTTGTGCCATGCTCCCACCCCTCCCATCCCCAAACCAGTTAGAATGGTCTCCATGGTACATCTGTAGGAAGGCATCTTCCCAGTCATAATTAATATCCCTTGCCAATTCTTTAATGGACGTTTTGCCAGGAACTTATTTACAATCAAGGGTTGGTGGATTGTGCTCTCAAAAAAAGTTGAGAGGTGATTTGATTAGCAATGCACAAGGTCATGGTGAGTCCAGGAAACCAGTTCTCATTTGTGAATGAATCAAGGAGTGGAATACATTGGTTCAAAGCAAATTGGAATTGGAATTCAAAGTTCAAAATAAATTCATTATCAAATAACTTATATGTCACCATATACAACCCTGAGATTCACTTTCTTGTGGGTATTCTAGCAAATACAAAGAAACACTATAGAATCAATAAAAAACTGCACACATCAAAGATGAACAAACAGCCAATGTGCAATGATAACAACTTGCGCAAATATACACAAAAATAAATAAATCATATATCGACAACCTGAGTGTTAGAGTCCTTGAGAGGGATTCCATAGGTCTCAATTATCAATAGTATTAATTGATTTATGATTGCTACATGTACAGAGATGCTAAAAAATGTTGTTTTGCATTTCTCAGTATTTATAGAAGATAGAACATTGAACAGTACAGCACAGTACAGGCCCTTCAGTCTACAACGCTATGCTTAAGAGTTAAATACCCCCAATATATCTGCCTCTACCACTGACCTTGGCAGTGCTTTCCAAGCACACACCACTCTCAGTGTTAAACAAAAACTACCTCTGACATAACGCCCCCCCCACTCACCTTTAAATTATGCCCCCTCATATTAGCGATTTACAGAAACATTACAGAGACATTAGGGACATTTAAGAACTCTTAATAGGTGCATAGATAATAGCTAAACAGAGGGCTATGTAAGAAGGAAGAGTTAAATTGATCTTGGAGTAGGTAAAATGGTTGGCACAACATCGTGGTCCGAAGGGCCATTACGGTGCTGTTCTGTCTTCAATCATGGATAAATAATTTCTGCTGACAAAACGGTCAATTAATTCAAAGTTCAAAGTTCAAAATAGATTTACCATCAAAGTACGTACGTTTTATTGTAGGTATACTCAATAAATCAAACAACCATGATAGAATTAATGAAAGACTGCACCAACAGGGCGGACTACCAGAGCAAATGACAACAAACTGTGCAAATACAAAAAGAGAGAAAATAATAATAAATAAATAAGCAATAAATATCGAGAACGTGAGGTGAGGTGCCCTTGAAAGTGCGTCCATAGGTTGTGGGAACATTTCACTGTTGGGGCAAATGAGGTTGAGTGAAGTTATCACTTCAGGTTCAAGAGCCTGATGACAGATGATCAAGGTCACTGATGACAGATGATGCTTTCCTGCGACAGTGTTCTTTGGAGATGTCCTCAATATGAGGAGTGCTTTTCACATGATGAATGGGTCCATATCCACTACGTTGTCCCAGAACATATTCTGCACAATCAAGAAAGCTCATCAATGCCTCTACATTATGAAGAGGCTGAAAATAATTGAACTAAGCACATTTATAGTCATTTCATTCTATAGATGCACAGTAGAGAGCATCATAACTTTCTGCATCACTATTTGGTACAGAAACTGCACTGTGCCAGACAGGATGTATCTACAACGGGTAGTCAGAACTGGCCAATGCATCACCAGCACCAGCCTACCCACCATCAAGGACAATATATACATTATAAATGTTCCTATGCACTCTGCTCATGGACAGTTTGCCCCATTCACAGCAGGGAGGAGATTATGTCACATCCACACCAGGACCACCGGACTCAAAAACAGTTCCTTTCCCCAAGCAGTGAGGCTGATCAACACCTCCATCCACTAACCCACCCCTCAACACTCCCCAACCATTTCCTGTCAGAATCATCTGATGTAGACACCCCTGTGCCTGGAGGCATTTTATGGACATACAATCAATTTACGTATATAAGCTCCCTTATGTGTTTTTTATTGTCGTGCTCTTTACCTTATTGTGTTTTTCTGCTGCATTGGATTGAGAGTAACAATTATTTTGTCTCAATTACACGTGTACTGGAAATGACCGTAGACAATCCTGAATCTTGATCCTGTGGCTTGTTCTTTCCCCAAATCACAGTGGTTGAACCTCCTTCCAACATGCAAGTCTTGGAAGTTGCGTCAAATTCCATGAAGATCATTTGGGATTCATCACCTGGCCAGATCACCGGCTACAGGCTCCACCTTGTTCCCATGGTGGCTGGCGTCAAAGAGCAGAGTGTCAATGTTGATGCTGGCACCAGGATGGTGATTGTCAAAGACCTCACCCCCGCCACCGAGTACCAGATTAAACTTTATGCCATGCGAGGGCTGACATCCAGTGATCCGGTGATGCTTATGGACAAGACGACGCCCACGGAGGTTTCAGTCGGTATGTTGGTATCAGTGCTCTGCTTGTTCCAATATGTACAGAGCTCAAACGGCAAGTAATACAGGTCACAGTTTAGCACAGGAACAGGCCATTCAGCCCATTGATGCCTGTGATGAACATGCTGCCAAATTAAACTAAACCCTTCTGCTTGCACATGATCCACACCCATCCATTCATGGGCCTATTTAATGGCCTCTTAATGCCCCTACTGCACCTGTCTCCACCACAGCCCCTGGGAGCACGTCACAGGCACCCACTACTCTCGGACCAGAGGCCACAACCTTCAGAATAGAGAGGCGTCCATTTAGAACAGAAATGAGGAGGAATTTCTTTCACCAGTGGGCAGCGAACCTGTGGAATTCATTGCCACAGGCAGCTCTGGAGGTCAGGTCACTGAGTGTATTTAAAGCAGAGGTTGATAGGTTCTTGAGCATGTGAAAGGTTACGGGGAGAAGGCAGGAGAATGTGGTTAAAAGGAAAACGGATCAGCCACAATGAAATAGCGGACTCAATGAGCCAGAAGGTCTAATTTTGCTCCAGTGTCTTATGGTCTTCTGGTCTAGAACATAGTATATAGAACACTACAGCACGATATTGTGCCATCCTTTTAATCTTCTCTAAGATCATATAACCCTTCCCTCCTACAAAGCCCTCCATTTTAGAACAAAGAGATTCATAGATAGGCACATGGATGAAAGAACAATGGAGGGAAGGGTTAGGTTGGACCTGGAGTAGGTGAAAAGGAGGGTCCAGCATTGTGGGCGAAAGGATGAAGCTGAACCTGAATGAAGCTGAGAAAGGAAGGGGATGGAAGTCAGAATAAAAAGATGGGTGGGGGAAATGACAAGCTGGCAGGTGATAAGTGTGACCAAGAGAGGTGGATGGGTGGGACCTCTAATTCTCTTGGGATGTTATGTTGAAGTTGTACAAGATATTGATAAGGCCTACATGGAGTACTGTGCATTTCAAGTCACCTACCCTCAGAAAATATATTAATAAGATTGAAAGAACAGAGAGACAATGAACAAGGATGTAGCAAGGATTGGAGGACCAGAGTTATAGGGTAAGGGTAGGACTTTATTCCCTGGAGCCTAGGAGAATGAGGGGAGAATCTATAGAGGTCTACAAAATTATGAGGTGTATAGATTGGGGGTAAATGCAAAGAGGCTTTTTTCTATTGGGGTTGGGTAAGACTAGAACTAGAGTTCATAGTTAAGAGTGAAAGGTGAAATATTTATGGGAATCTGAGGGAGAACTTCTTCACTCAGGCTAGTGAAAGTGTGGAAAGAGCTCCCAGTGGAAGTGGTAGATATGGATTCGAGTTTAACAGTTTATGAGAAATTTTGGTAAGTACATGGATGGGAGAGATACGAGAGTTATAGTCCTGGTGCAGGTTGAGGAAGCAGGCAGACATGCACTAGGTGGGCTGAAGTGCCTGTTTCTATGCTGTAATGGTCTGACTTTGTGATGGTAAAGTGTAGTCAATAACTTATTCTGTTAATCTGACAGTTCATTGTAGGCTTTGTATATTGTGAGAGGATGCTGCAGCAAATCAGGTCAATGAAGCTGTTGTTTTAAACGGTGACGATATATTTTATCTCTTTTGACTCCTATAGAATGTACCCTGGACGACAATGCGCAGGCTGATGTTGTCCTCTTGGTCGACGGCTCCTACAGCATTGGCCTGAGCAACTTCGCAAAGGTGAAAGATTTCCTGGAGACCTTGGTTAACACCTTCCAAGTTGGTCCGAACCGTATCCAGATTGGACTGGTGCAGTACAGCCGGGACGCAGTGACGGAGTTCACCCTGAACAGGCACTCGTCGCTCCAGGCTGTGCTGGAAGCCATCCGCAACTTCCCCTACCGTGGTGGCTCAACCAACACAGGCCGGGCCATGACCTACGTGAGGGAGAGGGTCTTCGTCAAGGAGAAGGGCGCCAGGACCAAAGTGCCACGGGTGATGGTGCTAATCACTGACGGCAAATCCTCTGATGCCTTCAAGCTCCCTGCTGAGAGGTTGCGAGACTTCGGCGTGGAGATCTTTGCCGTGGGTGTCAAGGATGCAGTGTTCAGCGAGCTGGTGGCCATTGCCACGGAACCCGAGGACACTCACGTGTATCAGGTGGACGACTTTGATTCCTTCCAGAGGGTATCGACGAAGCTCACGCAGACGCTGTGCCTCAGGATTGAGGAGGAGGCGAAAGCTATCCGAAGCCGGAGTGAGTAAGACGAGGCTAGGGACTTTCAACACATATGCACTTCCAATTCCAAATGGAAGCTTAGAGCTTAGAATTGGAGAGGGTCCTGAGAAGGTTTACCAAAATGATCCAGTGTATGAAAAGATTAACATATGAGGTGTGTTTTCGCTGAAGTTTAGAAGAATGAGGGGAGGTCCCATTGAAACCTTTCAAATACTGTAAGGCCTAGATAGGGTGGATGCGGAGAGGGTATTTTCAATAGTGAGAAGGTCTGAGACCAGAGGGCACAGCCTCAGAATAGGAGGACACCCCTTCAGTACAGAGATGAGGAAGAATTTCTTTAGCCAGAGAGTGGTGAATCTGTGGAATTCATTGCCACAGACAGCTGTGGAGGCCAGATCATTGGGCGTATATTTAAAGTGGAGGTTGACAGCCCCTTGAAGGGCATCAAAGTTACAGGGGAAGCAGGGGAATGGGATTGTGAGGGGAAATAAATCTTCCTTGATGGAATGACAGTGCAGGCTCAATGGGCCAAATGGCCTAATTCTGCTCCAGTGCTTTTATGAATTCGAAATCAGGCAACGAGGCATTCTCCCCCTGACCACAAGACCTCCCTCATCCCAATGAGGGGCTAATGAGTTATCTGGGGACTGTAATATATGTATTTTATTTATCCGGAGGACAGTGTGGTACAGGCCCTTCCAGCCCACAGAGTCACGCCACCCAGCCCAGCAACCTACCAACGTCACTCTAATCACAGGGCAATTTACAATGACCAATCACCCTACTAACCAGTATGTCTGTGGACTGTGGGAGCAGACCGAGGCACCCGGAGGAAACCCGCATTCACACGGGAGGGAATGTACAAACTTGCTTACAGAGGATGCCGGAATTGAACTCCGAACCCCAGCACACTGAGCGGTAACCGCATCGTGCCAACCGCTACGCTGCTGTGGCACCCTATTAATTCCTCAGTGTCGGATCAAAAGCGGAGGGGGGTGGGGGCTTGATGGACGTGTGAGACTGACTATTCTGGAGTGCTACACGAGAGAGTGGGACTGACGGTGTAGTTCTCATTGGAGCTGTCATTAGACCAATGGGTTTTAAAGTCACTTAAACCGGACAGTTGACTTTCTATTGTCACATGCACCGAGGTCAAGTGATAAAACTTCATTTTACACAGCCATCCACACAGATCATTTCATCACATCAGTGCATTGAGGTGATAAGAAGAGAGAACAGAACGTGGAGCAAAGTACTGCAATTGCTGTGCAAGCAGGCAATGAGATACAAGGCTGTGCTGAGGTAGATTGTGAGATCACAAGTCCATCTTATCTGACAAGAGGTCTGTTCAGAAGTCTGAAAACAGCAAGCTAAAAGCTGTCCTTGAGTCTGGTGGTACAAGCTTTCAGGATTTTGTATCTTCTGCCTGACGGTAGGGGTGTGATGGGAGAATGTCTGGGTATACCGTATTAAAATCAATTGTGAGTAGGTGGAAGGGTTGCACATGGCCAGTTGATCAAGCCTTGAATCAATTGGGCCTCTTATGCATGCAGAGCTCTCACTTTTGGTGTGGGCTTTCATCTCGGCAGTTGTCCAGTGTGTACCTTTGCTAACATGACTCAGTTAAAACATTTACTCCTTTTCTCCTATGGCCTACTCTCCTCTCCAATCAGATTCTTTCTTCTCCACCCCTTGACCTTCTCCACCCACCTGGCTTCACCTATCAACTTCCAGCTAACTTCTTTCCCCTCGCCTCACCTTTTTATTCTGGTGTATTCCCCCTTCCTTCTCAGTCTGAACGAGTGTCTCAGCCTGAAATGTCGACTGTTTACTCTTCTCCGTGGAGGCTGCCTGACCTGCTGGGTTTCTCCAGTGTTCTGTGCACGTCGCTTTTAATCCACCTACCCTGTCATTCTTGCTGGCTGCTTTCTCAAAACAGTATTAAATGTAGATAGAGTCAGACGAGGGAGGCTCGTTTTCCTGATAGACTGGATTATGTTAAGGTATTTAAAAGAGGAAACTTGGTTGCCTGGCCCAGAAGAATTTCTGATAATCAGTGTCCATTTTCCTGACAGCCTTTTCCTCGATCAAGGACCTGACAACATCCGAAGTAACTTCTCGTAGTTTCCGGGTGAGCTGGACAGCTGCTTCCCCAGACGTCATCTCCTATCTACTGAGCTACAGGATGGAAGCTGGGGGTGACATCACGTCCGTACGGATTCCTGGTGACCAGACAACCAGAGTACTAACCGACCTCCTGCCAGATACGCCCTACCGTGTCACTGTGGTCGCAGAGTATGTTGACGGGCAAAGTATGCCTATGCATGGAAGCGATACCACCCTTGAAGGTATTGTATCATGGTGGGTTATGCTGGACCTGTGGTTGCCTCACTGGTTACCCATCCGAAAGTGAATATCGAATGTAGAAAATTACAGCACTCTGCAAGCCTTTGGCACGTGATCTTGTGCCGACCTTTCAACCTATTCTATGATCATTCTAACTCATCCCCCCCACCCCCATGCATGTAGATCTCCATTTTTCTACTATCCATGTGCCTATCTATGAGTTTCTTAACTGTATCCTCCTCTACCACCAACCCCGGGCTGGTGTAATGCACACCCACCTTCTCTGACATCTCCCCTATACTTTCCTTCAATCACCCCTTGACCTCTTGTTTTTAACCATTTCTGCCTTGGGAAAATGTCTCTGGCTGTCCACTCCATCTCTGCTTTTTATCATCTTGTACACCTCTATCAAGTCACCTCTGATCCTCCTTCACTCCAAAGAGAAAAGCCGTTCAACCCATCCTCAAAAGACATGCTCTCCAATCCATGCAGTATGCTGGTAAATCTCCTCTGCACCCTCTCTTAAGCTTTTACATCCTTCCTGTAATGAGGCAACCAGAACGGAACAATATTTAACAATATTTCCTAATTGTTGCATCCATATTAGAAGGAATAAAGGCATAGACTATTTTCTAAATGGGGGAGAAAATTCAAAAATCAGAGGTGCAAGGGGACTTGGGAGTCCTCATGGAGGATTTCCTAAAAGCTAACTTGCAGGTTGAGTCGGTGCTGAGGAAGGCAAATGCAATATTCGTATTCATTTTGAGAGCAGAACATAAGAGCAAGGATGCAATGCTAAGGTTTTATATGGCATTTGTCAGGCCACGCTTGGAGTATCGTGAATGGTCTTGGGCCCCTTAACTAAGCAAGAATGGCACATATCTGGTATTAGAAAGGATTTAGAGTGGGTTAAAAGGTTATTCTTAGGAGCATTTGATGGCTCTGGGCCTGTACTTGCTGGATTCTGTAAGAATGAGGGGGATGGATCTCATTTGAACCTATCAGATATTGAAAGGCCAAAATAGAATGGATGTGGAGAAGATTTTTCCAAAGGTGGGCTAGTTTGGACCAGAGGTCACAGCATCCGATTAGAGAGACGTCCTTTGAGAAGGACAAATCATAGTCATTATTTAAAGTCGAGGATGATAGATTCTTGATTTGTAAGGGTTTCAAAGGTTATGGAAAGAAGGCAGGAAAATGGGGTTGAGATAAGTCAGCTGTGATACTGTGGCAGAGCAGACTCAATGGGCCAAATGGCCTAAATCTGCACCTATGTCTTATTAAGTCTTATTATTATGTCTTATTATTAAGGTCCTCTGCATTAGTCAGCAGGCATACAGTGGGTGCTTTCAGTAAGTGGTGACTAGTGTTCAAATCAAAGAACCAAACAATCTCTCAAGCTCTTGAATGTCATCTCGAGAAGCCTTTACAGAAATTGTGTGCGTGTGTGTGGTTTGTGTCTCTATTTTATTCTTTAATCTCAGTTCAGGATTTGAAGTGCTTTTAGAAGTTATGAGGGGTAGAGCCAGGGTAAACCAAACTGCACACTGATGATGGCTTCTTGATTGGAAACGTCTGCAAACATTTTGCCAAGCTCAGCGACCAACCAAACTTCAAACAGTCAACCCGAGCTACCAATATACCGCAAAATTTCAAGCAGGCTTTTTCCATTGATCTTGGGTGAGACTAGAACTAGAGGTCATGGGTTAAGGGTGAAAGGTGAAATATTTAAGGAGAACCCGAGCGGCAACTTCACTCAGAGGGTGGTGCAACTGTGGAACAAGCTGCCAGAGGACGTGGTGGATGTGGATTCAATTGCATCATTTAGAAGTTTGGATAATCTAGAAAAATATCTTGCACTGGCATCTTATCAATGAGTCATTTCAGTATTTCTTCCATGATGAGTAATTACAGCTTGTGAAACACAGACTGTCTGTCTCTCCTTTGTTACTCTGCAGTCGGTTTGTAAAAGTCAGTGTGGTGTGTTACACGGACTCTACCAATCAACTCTGTACTGAAGTGTAGGGCTGTTGGTTTGCCCACACCAAGGAGGTGGTATTTGAAGTGGGTGTTGCCTCAAGAGAAGCAGGCTAGTGAAATTAAAGTTTGTTTTCTGCAGCTGCCTGGCAAAAGAGAAAGATGACACATTGGAGAAGAATCTGTAGCTAGTCAGCAGAGCTTCTGTTGGATGTTGGCTCTGGTATAGTATTGCTAAACCACACAGCCACTAGGTTGCACCTACCACCTGCTGGCTTCTGCTCCTTCATCTCCACCACCTCCCCACACCATCTCATTCTGGCCTCTGCCTCCTTCCTTTCCAGTCCTGATGAAAGGTCATGGCCCAAAACATTGTCTGCCTATTCCTCTTCATGGATGCTGCCTGATCTGTTGAGTTCCTGCAGCATTTTAGAAAGAGGTGACATAGGATCGGAAGGTGTAAAATTGTTATGGGTAGTGCTAAGAATCTGCAAGTGTAAAAAGACCCTGGTGGGAGTTATATACAGACGTCCAAACGGTAGCAAGGAAGTGGTCTACAAGTTACAGCAGGAGATGGAAAATGCATGTCAAAAGGGCAATGTTACGATTGTCATGAGGGTTTTCAATATGCAGGTAGATTGGGATATTCAGGTTGGTGTTGGATCCCAAGAGGGGGAATTTGTAGAATGCCTATGAGATGACTTTTTAGAGCAGCTTGTGGTTGAGTCCACAAGGGGATCAGCTATTCTGGATTGGGTGTGGTGCAATGAATCAGAATTGATTTGAGCGCTTAAGGTAAATGAACCCTCAGAGAGCAGGGATCACATTATGATAGAATTCACCTTGCAATTTGAAAAGGAGGAGCTCAAGTCAGATGTATCTATGTTACAGTGGATTAAAGTGAATTACAAAGGGATGAGAGAAGGGCTGGCCAAAATTAATTGGAAGGGGACACTAGCAGCAATGACATCAGAACCGCAATGGCTGGAGTTTCTGGGAGTAATTTGGAAGGCACAGGATAGAAGAGAAAGTATTCTAAAGGCAGGATGACACAATCGTGGCTGACAAGAGAAGTCAAGACCAGCACAAAAGCCAAAAAGAGGACATACAATAGAGCAAAAATTCATGAGAAGTTAGAGGATTGGGAAGCTATTAAAAATCAGCAGAAAGCAACTAAAAGAAGTCATAAAGAAAGAAAAGATGAAATATGAAGATGCTAGCCAATAATATTAAAGATGATCCCAAAGGTTTCTTCAGATATATAAAGTGTAAAAGAGAGGCAAGAGTAGATATCGGACCACTGGAAAATGAGGATAGTAATGGGGATAAAGGTGAACTATTTTCCATCATTCTTCTCTGTGGAAGAAACTAGCAGTATGCTGGATGTTCGAGATTGTCAGGGGGGCAGAAGTGAGTTTAGTTGACATTACAAGAAGGTTCTTGTGAAACTGAAAGTTCTGATGGTAGGTACGTCACCTGGAACAGATGGTGTACACTCCAGGGTTCTGAAGGAGGTGGCTGAAGAGATTGTAGAAGCATTAGTAATGATCTTTCAAAAATCACTAGATTCTGGCATGGTTCCAGAGGAGTGGAAAATGGAGAATGTCACTGCACTCATCAGGAAGGGAGAGAGGCAGAAGAAAGGACAGTTAGAAGATAGGGCAGTTAGTCTGACCTTAGTGGTTGGGAAGGTGTTGGAGTTGATTGTTAAGGATGTGATTTCAGGTTACTAGGAGGCACATGATAAAATAAGCTGAAGTCAGCATGATTTCCTCAAAGGGAAAATCTTGCCTGACAAATCTGTTGGAATTCTTTGAAGAAGTAACGAGCAGGAGAATTGGTGGATGTTGTGTACTTGGATTTTCAGATGGTCTTTGACGAAGTGCCACACATGAGGCTGCTTGACAAGATCAGAGTCCGTGGTGTTATGGGGAAGATAATAGCACAGATAGAGGATAAACTGATTGGCAGGAGGCAAAGAGAGGGAATGAAGAGAGTCTTTTCTGATTGGCTGCCAGTCACTAGTGGTGTTCCATAGGGGTCTGCGTTGGGACTGCTTCTTCTACGTTATATGTCAATAAATTTGATGATGGAATTGACGTCTTTGTGGGCAAATCTGCAGATGAAACAAAGATAGGTGGAGGTACAGATAGTTTTGAGGAAGAAGAGAGGCGACAGAAGAACTTAGACAGATTGGAGAATGGATAATAAAGTGGAAGATAGAATACAGAGTTGGGAAATGTATGGTCATGGCACTTTGGTAGAAAAAAATAAATGTGTAGACTACTTCTAAATGGAGAGAAAATTCAAATATCTGAGGTGCAAAGGGACTTTGGAGACCTTGTGTAGGGCTCCCTGAAGGTTAATTTGCAGGTTGAGGTTGTGGTGAGGAAGACAAAGGCGATACTGGCAGTAATTCAGCAAGAACTAGAAAAAAACCAAGGATGTAATGTCGAAGCCTTATAAAGCAGTGGTGAGGCCTCATTTGAAGTATTGTGAGCAGGTTTGGCTCCCTTATCAAAGAAAGGATGTGCTAACATTGGAGAGGGTTCAAAGGAGGTTCATGAAAATGATTCCAGGATTGACAAGCTTATCATCTGAGCAGCATTTGATGGCTCTGGGCCTGTGCTCACCGGAATTCTCTGAGCATTTCCAGCTACCTTCTCCTTCATCCTTCTGGCTCCAACTGCGTATTCCTCTGACCTTTCTTCATCACCATAAACTACATCAAGGTGTCCTTCCTGTTGGGAGGAGTCTCCAGTGTATGGCCACTGAGTGGGCACCATGGTGGCATAGTGGTTAGCATGATGCGATTACAGCTTGGGGCATTCTGGAGTTCAGAGTTCAATTCCAGTGCCGTTCTAGAAGGTATCTCTGCAAATTCTCCCTGTGGAATGTGTAGCTTTTTTTCTGAGTGCTCCAGATTCCTCCCTCAGACCAAAGACGTACCAAGTAGTTTAATTGGTCATTGTAAATTGTTCTGTGATGAGTTTGGAGAATGCAGAGCGAGCTTCTAAATCTGCTGGGAGCAAAGCATGTTGGGAATGGCAAGCGGGGAGTGCTGTGGGAGGATTGTGGGACTGGTGGCAGAGAAGGAGTGCTGGGGCAGCGGAGTGGTGCTGCTGCACGGGCAAGGTCATTTGATTCCAAACAACTGGTCTATTGATCATTGCAGAATGTCTCTCTGGTGTTTCCCACTCCCTCCCCTCTCCCTTCCCCTTTTCCCAGCCACGATTCCCCTCTCCCTGCCCCCTTCCCACTCCCACTCCCACAATAGAGATGCATATCAGAATCAGGTTTATGGTCACTCCCATATGTCATAAAATTTGTTTGTTTTTGCGTCAGCAGTACAGTGCAATACATAAAATTGCGTGCTGTCTATACAAGCATACAACACACACACACACACACACACACACACACACACACACACACACACACACACACACACACACACACACACACACACACACACACACACACACACACACACACACACACACACACACACACACACACACACACACACACACTTTCCAGCTGGGACCTATTAAATATTGACCAACAATAGGAAGCTAATGAGTTACTGTGTTTCCATGGCTACCCTGAGATGTCAAGACCAATTTTAATGCTTATAACCAACTTCAGTGAGATATTTATACACTAAGGTATAAATAAAACCATCAACTTTATCTAATCTGTGTATCTCGTCAGCAATCCAGTGTTCATAGGCTATTGCAGAAAGGGTTCATTGTTACTATCTCTGTTGTTGGTTTCTTTAACTGTCAATTTTGGCACCAGCTTAAACTTGGTGTCCAGGGAACCATTGGACCTTGCTCTGTCAGGTCTCCTGGGTCTCCTGCCAATCATCTCTTGGCAGCCTGTGATAGGTAGCGTTGACCTGTACAATTACAGTAACACATTTTCTGGAATCTGCCCCTGTGCCCAAGACACATGAATCTTTTCTTTTTGGAAATGTGGATGAAGTTTGCAAATGAAGTGAGGTTAGGCATGGCGTTGGGGAAAGAATTGATCTAAATTCTCTCATCATCAGAAGTGTGAAGTGATCTACTTTGAAAGGTAAAATTTGAAGTTCAAGTTGAAGTTTAATTGTCATTCAACCATATATGAACACCCATGAATACAGCCAAATGAAACAGTGTTCCTCGGAGGTCAAGGTGCAGAACACAGCACCAACAGCACATGGCATATAGTACATATAACTGCAATAGCAGTAAACGTGCACTCACACCAAAAAATATATATAATATAACCCAAGTCCCTGGATGTTGTTGGCAAAAGCAAGCCCGTTGTAATCAAGCTCGTCTTCCATTAAGCAAACACTGGAGGGCAGCATTGAAGGGAGGGGCTATCTCCCAATCCAGTATGAACGGCACGCCACTCTGCCTCTGTACTACAACTAAGGCCACACGGTTTCCCACCATTGGCCTTGCTCTAACCCAGTCTATTGGACCTGCAGTATTCTACATTACTAATGACCAACATGCTATACTTCTCTATCTTCCATGTTCTATAAATTTATCAGATATCGGAGCAACTTACACATGGCTTGTGGATTTCTCCACTCAGCTATCCACACTGCTGTGTCACCTGCCTTGCTGGATTTTTTATTGATCCCACAACCATTGTTTTAGATGAGAGCATTACAATGAATCACCTAAGGCCTGAAGTTGGAAGCCCAACTGAATGCACATATAATTCTGCGGAAACAGCCTGTCCACCAGAGTACAAGTTTATAAGACGTAGGAGCGGAATTCAGGCCATCGAGTCTGCTTTGCCATTCCATCATGGCTGATTTATTATCCCTGTCAACCCTACTCTCCTGTCTTTGACATAACCTTTGCCACACTTACTAATCAAGAACCACCAATCTCTTTTTAAATATACCCATTGACCTGGCACAGACTCACTGCCCTCTGGTTAAACAGATTCCTTCTCACCCCCATTTGAAATGGACGTTGCTCTATTCTGAGGCTGTGTCGTCTGGTCCTAGACTCCACCCACTCACTATAGGAAACATCCTCTCTACATCCACTCAATTTAGGCCTTTCAATATTCAATATTTTAATGAGATCCCCCCCCCCCCATTCTTCTAAACTTCAGTGAGTGTAGATCTAGAGAGCCTCAGAATTTAACCCTTTCATTCCTGGGATTATTCTCATAAATCTTCTCTGGAAATTTATACAAAGGTATCGCAGTTCATTACAAACCCAAATCTACCCAGTTAATTCAGTTTCTTGCAAACCCATTTGTAGAGAGAAGAAAAAAAACCCAATAGAGCCTCTTTTTGTTTTTTAATAGAGAAATATGTTAAAGTACTTATTGCTGCTGGCTCTTGCACAAGTAACATTAACTTGGCTCCAGTTTTAGGTATCTTGGGGGTCTGCAAAATATTTTTGCCAAATGTATCATGAGATGTATCACACATAAATCATGAAGCAGTCAGTGATTGAGCACTGGAATGTGTACCTTGACACAAGGGCAAAACTGTTCAATGTATTTTTCCGACAAAATTTAGCTCTGGGGTACTCTTAAGGCCTTAGGGGAAAAGTTGTCAAGCACATTGCCAGCATCAGAAGTATAATGTAATGTCCTAAGATCATAACCGAGGCCTCCATCTATGGATGCTTCTTAGTTCTTACTTCATCCCCACTCCCTCATCCACCTATCATCTACCAGCTTGTATATCTCCTTCTCTTTCAACCACTTTTTTATCGTGGCTTTTTCTTCTTCCTTCCTTTCCAGTCCTGATGAAGGGTCTCTGCCAACAACATCAAATAATTATTCTGCTCCATAGATCAGGGGTTTTTAACCTGGGATCCACGGACTCTTTGCTTAATGGTATTGGCCCATGGCATAAAAAAAGGTTGGGAACCCCTACCATAGATACTGCCTGTCCTGTTATGTTCCTCCAGCATTTTGTGTTTGTTGCTCAATGTTTCCAGCATCTACAGATCCTCTTTGTTTATGATTATCTAAGTGGAAAGCTGAAACAGTGAAATGTTCAGGAGTGTTTCTGAGTATATCGACCATATTTTCTTCTAGGTAATTCAAGGAATAATTGGCAATGCCTTGAAAGCAATGATTTTCTTTGAATATGTTTGAAAGTCTATTTGAATGCCTTGAGATCTGTGAATTGAGGTAATTGGATTGGGCAGTCAGGGGATCTCATGTTTGAGTATCTTGAGTGGGAAACAGTCATACAGAATTACAGCTAAGTAGCACTCAACTGAAAATAGAAACGCTTACCTGCTATTAAAGTATTGCCTCTTTGCTCCATCTGGAACGTTGTAAAATATAAGTAATTGTTTTTGGTTTTATATCAGAGCTTAAGTTCTCAGTCTGTGAATATTTTATGTATTGAGATAGCGCACAGAAATGGCCCTTCCAGCTCTTTGAGCTGCACCATCCAGCAATTTCCGATTTAACCCTAGGCTAATTCCAGGTTAATTTACAATGACAAATTAACCCTCAAACTGGTATGTCTATAGACTGCATGAGGAATCTGGAAAAAATGGAGAAAACCCATGCATTCCTCGAGGAGGACATACATACTCCTTACAGATGATGTTGCAATTGAACTCTGAACTCTGACTTCCTGAACGGTAGTAGCAACACGCTAATTGTGACACTACGGTGACACCCAGAGGACATTATTCTTTGGTTTCAAGTTTTGTTTCCAATGTAGCTAATAACAGTACATTTGCTTGTCCCCCCACAGAATCTGGGTCACCAAGTAACCTGGAGATATTTGATGAAACAGCGGACAGCTTCAGGGTCAGCTGGTCACCGGCGCCTGGTAACGTTCTTCAGTATAGACTGCAGTATGTGCCAGAACTTGGCGGGGAGGCCAGAGAAACAAGCGTTGATGGAAGGGTGACACAAACAATCCTTCAGAACCTGCTCCCAAACACCAAGTACTCTGTGAAGGTTCTGCCGCAGTATCGAACACTGGTTGGTCAACCATTGGTTGGAGAAGGCACAACCAAAGAAGGTAACATTTGCACCAAAATATTGATAAACTAGTTCAGAACTGTTCAGTAATCCTGTTATAATACCTCTGAATAATCCCACAAACAATATTAGGTATGTTCCATATTAGGTATGTTCCATACAATATTAGGTAACGTTGCAGCTCTTTTAGACCTGGGTTACAACACACTTGGAGTATTATGTTCAGTTCTGGTCGCCTCATTATAGGAAGGATGTGGAAGCTTTAGAGAGGGTTTCAGAGGAGATTTATCAGGATGCTGTCTAGATCCTGAAAAATGTTGTCTTGTTTTTACTGTGTCCTGTACCAGCAGTTATTGTTGAAATGACAATAAAAAGTGACTTGACTTGACTTGATTAGAGGGCATGTCTTTTGAGGACGAGTTGAGCGAGCTAGTGCTTTTTTCTTTGGAACAAAGGAGAATGAAAGTTGACTTGATAGAGCCATAGAATGGATAACCAGCATCATTTTCAATTTGCATAAATGCTAATACAAGGGGGAATAAACTTAAGGGGATTGGAAGAAAATATGGGAAGATGTCAGATGTAATTTCTTTACACAGAGAGTGGTGAGGAAAGGTTGAATGAGATAGGATGTTTCTCTTTGGAGCCCAACATGGAACTGATTCAACAACACATTGCGTGGACTCACTTTCAATAACTCTACAACTCATGTTCTCAATATTTAATGTTTATTTATAAATTATTATTATTGTTTTGTTCAATTTTGTATTTGCCCAATTTGCTGTATTTGCACACTTATTGTTCGTCCATCTTAATTCTTGCAAAAAATGCCCAAATAAAAATAACCCTCACGGTAGTATATGGTGACACACATGTTCTTTGAGAATAAGTTTGCTTTGAGCTTTGAAAATCTGGAAAATCTTGTCCTGCAGTCGGCTGCTCAAAGAAAAAATGAAGCAGAACGTCTGGCAGTGCATCTCGTGTCAGCCCACAAAGTTTTCATCCTCACCATTCAACGCCCAGGAAAATAGGCATGATAATGGGTCATTGAAGATCCCTAGAGAATACTAGCTCAAGACTATTCAGGCAGCTGAATCGGGATCTCATGATGATTGAAACAGCACCACGGGAAAGAAAGAACAACTAAACTTATTCTACCCATATCCAGCGGGATTTTCCTGTGATTGCCCCTTTTAATTCTTCTTCCTATTCTTATTTCAGCATGTCTCTCTATGGCCTCCTGTAGGATCACGACGAGGCCACTCTCAGGCTGGAGGAGCAACAACTCATATTCTGCCTGGTTAGCCTCCAGCCAGTTAGCACGAGTGTTGATTTCTCTAACTTCCAGTAATTTTGCCATCCTCACCCTTCTCTCTTTTTCTATTCCCCACTCTGGTTCCCATCTTAGTCCTTTCCTTCTACTTACCTGCCCATCACCTCCCTCTGGTGCCCCTCTTCCTTCCATTTCTCCCACAGTCCAGTTTCCTCTCCTATCAGAGTCCTTCTTCTTCAACCCTTTACCTTTTTCACCTATCACCTTCCAGCTTCTTACTTCATCCCCTCTCATTCACCCAACCAACTTCACCCTCAACTGGTACCTGCCAGCTTGTACTCCTTCCCCTCCCCTTCTCCCCACCACCTTATCCTGGTTTCTTCCAACTTTCTTTCCAGTCCTGATGAAGTGTCTCAGCCTGGAATGTCGACTGCTTATCCCTGTTCCAAGATGCCACCTAACCTTTATTCCTTTATTCCTTTCCCTAGATGCCACCTAACCTGCTGGGTTCCTCCAGCACTCTCTGTGTGTTGCTTTGCATTTCCAGCAACTGCAGAGTCTCATGTGTTTACAAAATTATTACTAGACTGTTTTCTCATCCCTGGACATTACACACCATTTAAATTACATTCCTGCCCCTCCTGACAACAAATACACATCCAAGTTAAAAATCCTGCACTCGAATCATCCCCTGGATCCAGTGATTATCTGTCAGTATGTAACGTGTGTACAGGAAAGACATCTGTTTGTAGAGAGTAAATCCAACAGATTCTACAGATGCTGGAAATCCTGAGTAACACATACAAAATCTTGGATGAGTTCAGCAGGTCAGGTGGCATCTAGGGAAAGGAATAAAGAGTTGATGTTTCGGGCCTTATGGTCTTAGATTAATCATTCCTTTCCACGAATGCTGCCTCATCTGCTGAGTTCCTCAGCATGTAGTGTTGTATGAGATGAGTGCCTGTTACAAGTGATGTGCAGAGATTTTTGCCTAATTCCAGGGACTTTAAACCTTTTTCTCTCTCAAGAGATGCCGTTTCATCACTGAGGAGCAGGCTGCAAGTTTCAGAATGTGAATGTGGACAATGATATCAGGAAAGAAAAGAATTAGATCAGGGCAGATGGTCTTGACTTGAATTGTGACTGTCCATTTCCTTCCCAAGATGCTGCCCGACCCTTGGAGTTCCTCCAGGAACACACACAAAATGTTGGAGGAACTTATGAGTTTAATGCATGAGGAACATTTAATGGCTCTGGGCTTGTACTTGCTGGAGTTTAATCGAATGAGGAGGGATCTCTCTAAACCTTTTGAATATGGAAAGGTATAGATAAAGTGGATGTGGAGAGGATATTTCCTGTAGTGGGGGAGTCTAGGACCAGAGGGCGCAGCCTCAGAATAGAGGGACATCTTTTTAGAACAGAGATGAGGAGGAATCTCTTTAGCCGGGGGATAGTGAATCTGTGGAATTCCTTTAAAGCAGTGGTTGATAGATTCTTGATTAGTCAAGGCATCAAAGGGATGAAGACAGGAGAACGGGGTGGAGCAGGCTTGATGGGTCAAATGGCCTAATTCTGCTCCAATGTCTTTGAGGCTTACGGTCAGGCAGCACTTATGGAGAGGACAGAAGAATTTTGATTCTTTATTCCTCTACCTCGAGTGAAATGCACTGTTTGCATTAACAATCAACACACCCAAAAAAATGAGAATCAGGTTTAATATCACTGGCATATTTGTGAAATTTATTGTATGTGGCAGCAGTACATGGTAATACACAATAACATCCGTAAATTACAGTATGAAGTGTATGTATTTAAGAAGTTAAACAAGCAGTGATAAAAGTAGTAAGGTAGTGTTTGTGGATTCAAGAAACACACACAAAATGCTGGAGAAACTCGACAGGCCCTTTCACTGGCCATTTAGAAATCTGTTGGCAGAGGGGAAGAAGCTGTTCCTGAATCATGAGAGTGTGTCTTCTGGCTCCCCTACCTCCTCCCTGATAGTAGGAATGAGAAGAGGGCATGTCCTGGGTGATGGGGCTCTTTAAGGATGGATGCCACCTTTTTGAGGCTTTGCTCCTTGAAGACTGCTGCCCAGGATTGGTGATGTAGCCAGTTAGAATGCTCTCCAAGGTACATTCTGTAGAATGTGGGATGGGTAGGGGGCAGTCTGCAAGTGTCGTTGCATGTTCTGGTGTGGACATGGTGTACCCACGATGCTCAGCAGAACAACACAGAACACAACAAAGCAGAACGTACCCAACAAAAGAACAAAAACAGTGAAAGAAACCTTGTTTCTCCATTCCACCCGCTCACCCACCCACATACACAGTCCACTAATCCTAGGCAAGGAAAACTTTTCAGCCTCCAGTGAACTCGCGGATTCACAGGCACTATGTCTTAACTTCCAAAAGAAGACTCGAGGAGTTTCACAGAACCAAGCTCTGGCCATTGGGCTTTGACTCCTGATCGACCTTCAGACTTTGATCTGGACCTCTGATTAAACTTTGGGATTTGATCCAGATCTCTGATTGACCATTTGGGCTTCAATCTGGACTTCTGGTTGACCTTCCGTCTTTGATCTGGATCTCCATCGACCTTCAATTCTGATCTGGACTTCTGATCAAAATAAGCTTTGATCCAGATCTCCAATTGACTATTGGGCTTCAATCTGAATCTCCAATCAGCTTTCAGGCTTCGATCTGATCAGATTTTTGATCGACCATCAGGCTTTGATCTGGATCTCTGATCGACTTTCGGGCTTCGATCTGGTTCTGCAATTGATCTTTGAGCTTTGATCTAGATTTCAGTCTCCGAATGAACTTCAGTCTCTGATTCATCATTGGGCTTTGATCTATAATCTTTATTAATTTGTCATGGTCTTTAATGCATTGCCTGAACTAGAGGTGGACATGTTTCCTGTTGAGATACATGTGACATCATTTTAGTGTTATCATTGTACTGTTGTTTAAATAATACATCTGTTAATTGGCTGTGCAAGTGACTGAACAGAGGGGACGGTAAACTGAATATGTTGATGCCAGGGTTACTCTACCCTGCTATCGTGGCCCATTGCAATTAGAATTACTGCAGGAGATGCAATCAGGGCTCAAAGAGACTGTGACCAAAAAAAAATTTCAACAGAAATTTTATTCTTAGTGAAAGCTGGGCAAGTGAAGCTGCATGCTTTGTGCATATTCCACTTATCAGAAGGGTATATAAATCTCCAGGAATCAATAAATATCTCTGGTCTTGTCACACGGGTATGTTGTATGCGGGGAGTTTGTATTCTCATGCCAAAATTCGTCCTTTGAAAGCATACTCCTGGGGATCATCACAACTTTGCTGGGAAGTCAGTGAATGTCTGAATGGAAAGTGCCTGGGGGAACACTGGATGCATAATGAGCGCAACAGATTACAACAGCGTGAAAGTAGAGACTGACCTCTGTACCAAGTGGATTCTCTGCTTATTCTTGCCTGGCAAACAGCACTGTGCAAATCTCTTAGGCACGTTTACTTAGCTAGAGTACCAAAGAGTTTTGCACAGTACTGTATTTGTCAACATGGAAGGAAGAGCAAGTGTGTAAGTTTGGCAGGAGCAAAGGATGTTGAGAATGGTGAGGGTGGGGCACTGTGGGAGGGGTGTAGGACAGGTGGCAGAGAAGGAGTGCCAGGGGCGGGGGAGGGCAGTGGTGCGAGTGCAGACACACCCAGCCCTAGGACACTAGGCAAGGTCATTTGGATACAATAGGTTGTCTTAAGAGACTCTTAGATAGGTACACAGAAAAATAGAGAGCTACGCAGTAGGTTAATTCTAAGCAGTTTCTAGAGTAGGTTACATGGTCGGCACAACATTGTGGGCCGAAGGGCCTGTAATGTGCTGGAGATTTCTATGTTCTATGCCCGTTTGTTTATTGATCAATTGGTTTATAGATCATTACAAAATACCCCTCTGGAACTTCCTACTCCTTCCCCTCTCCCTCCACTTTTCCCAGCCATGGTTCCCCTCTCCTGCCTTCTTCCCCCTCTCAGTCCTCAATAGAGACTCAAATCAGAACCAGGTTTATTGTCTCTCACATAGATTATGAAATATGTTTTTTTTTGTGGCAGCAGTACATTGTAATACATAAAATTACAATAAAAATATAAATCCATTTATATATTTATTCAGATGCAGTGCTGAACAGGCATTTATGGCCCTTTGAGCTGCACTACCCAGCAACCCCCAATTGAAGCCTTCCTTCATCACGGAGAGTTTACAATGACCAATTTTGGAGATAGAGATCACAATTCTATCTCCTTTACAATAGCATTGGAGAGGGATAGGGACAGACAAGTTAGGAAAGTGTTTAATTGGAGTAAAGGGAAATATGAAGCTATCAGGCAGGAATTTGGAAGCATAAATTGGGAACAGATGTTCTCAGAGAAATGTACAGCAGAAATGTGACAAATATTCAGGGGATATTTGCATGGCGTTCTGCATAGGTATGTTTGAATGAATGGTCGAAAGAATGGTAGGGTGCAAGAACCGTGGTGGACAAAGGCTGTTGAAAATCTAGTCAAGAAGAAAAGAAAAGGATAAGAATACGAAAAAAAGAAATAAGAAAAAAGGAATAAGAAGAAAAGAGAAGAATAAGGCTTAATGGGAGAAGTCAGAGAGTGGTAGTGAGGATTGCTACTCTGAGTGGAGGCCTGTGACTAGTGGTGTGCCACAGGGATCAGTGCTGGGTCCATTGTTATTTGTCATCTATATCAATGATCTGGATGATAATATGGTAAATTGGATCAGCAAATTTGCTGATGATACAAAGATTGGAGGTGTAGTGGACAGTGAGGAAGGTTTTCAAAGCTTGCAGAGGGATTTGGACCAGCTGGAAAAATGGGCTGAAAAATGGCAGATGGAGTTTAATACAGACAAGTGTGAGGTATTGCACTTTGGAAGGAAAAATCAAGGTAGAACATACAAGGTAAATGGTAGGACACTGAGGAGTGCAGTAGAACAGAGGGATCTAGGAATACAGATACAAAATTTCTTAAGAGTGGTGTCACAGGTAGATAGGGTAGTAAAGAGAGCTTTTGGTACATTGGCCTTTATAAATCAAAGTATTGAGTATAAGAGTTAGTGTTATGGTGCAGTTGTATAAGACATTGGTGAGGCTGGATTTAGAGTATTGTGTGCAGTTTTGGTCACTGAATTACATGAAGGATATTAAGAAAGTTGAAATAGTGCAGAGAAGGTTTACAAGGATGTTGCCGGGACTTGAGAAACTGAGTTACAGAGAAAGGTTGAATAGGTTAGGACTTTATTCCCTGGAGTGTAGAAGAATGAGGGGAGATTTGATAGAGGTGTATAAAATTATGATGGGTACAGATAGAGTGAATGCAAGCAGGCTTTTTCCACTGAGGCTAGGGGAGAAAAAAACCAGAGGACATGGGTTAAGGGTGAAGGGGGAAAAATTTAAAAGGAACATTGAGGGGGCTTCTTCAAACAGAGAGTGGTGGGAGTGTGGAATGAGCTGTCATGTGAAGTGGTAAATGTGGGCTCACTTTTTAACATTTAGAAAAACTTGGACAGGTACATGGATGAGAGGGGTTTGGAGGGATATGGGCCAGGTGCAGGTCAGTGGGACTAGGCTGAAAAATAGTTCGGCACAGCCAAGAAGGGCCAAAATGCCTGTTTCTGTGCTGTAATGTTCTATGGTTCGATGTTTCTATGGTTCTAAAAGCTTATGAAAGGTTCAAAAAACTAGGTAATGATAGAGATCTAGAAGATTATAAAGCTAGCAGGAAGGAGTTTAAGAATGAAATGAGGAGAGCCAGAAGGGGTGATGCAAAGGCCTTAGTGGACAGGATTAAGGAAAACCCCAAGGCATTCTACAACTATGTGAAGAACAAGAGGATAAGATGTGAGAGAATAGGACCAATTAAGTGTGACAATGCAAAAGTGTATATGGAACCGGAGGAGATAGCTGAGGCACTTAATGAGTACTTTGCTTCAGTATTCACTATGGAAAAGGATCTTGGTGATTGTAGTGCAGACTTGCAGCAGATTGAAAAGCTTGAGCATATTGATATTAAGAAAGAGGATGTGCTGGAGCTTTTAGAAAGCATCAAGTTGGATAAGTCTCCGGGACCAGACGAGATGTACCCAAGGCTACTGTGGGAGGCAACGGAGGAGATTGCTGAGCCTCTGGCAATGATCAATGGGGACGGGAGAGGTTCTGGAGGATTGGAGGGTTGCAGATGTTATTCCCTTATTCAAGAAAGGGAGTAGAGATAGCCCAGGAAATTATAGACCAGTGGGTCTTAATTCAGTGTTTGGTAAGTTGATGGAAAAGATCCAGAGAGGCAGGATTTATGAACATTTGGAGAGGCATAATATGATTAGGAATAGTTAGCATGGCTTTGTCAAGGGGAGGTTGTGCCTTATGAGCCTGAATTAATTTTTTGAAGATGTGACTATACATGTTGATGAAGGTAGAGCAGTAGATGTAGTGTATATGGATTTCAGCAAGGCATTTGATAAGGTACCACATGTATGACTTATTGAGAAAGTAAGGAGGCATGGGCTCCAAGGGGACCTGGCTTTGTGGATCCAGAATTGGCTCGCTCACAGAAGGCAAAAAGTTGTTGTAGACAGGTCATATTCTGCATGGAGGTCGATGACCAATGGTATGGATCAGGGATCTGTTCTGGGACCCCTTTTCTTCATGATTTTTATAAATGACCTGGATAAGGGATAGGTTAGTAAATTTGCTGATGACACAAAGGTTGGGGGTGTTGTGGATAGTGTGGAGGGTTATCAGAGGTTACAACAGGACATTGATAGGATTCAAAACTTGGTTGAGAAGTGGCAGATGGAGTTCAACCCAGATAACTGTGAGGTTGTTCATTTTGGTAGGTCAAATATGATGGCAGAATGTAGTATTAATGTTAAGACTCTTGGCAGTGTGGAGGATCAGAGGGATCTTGGGGTCCAAGTCCATAGGACACTCAAAGCTGCTGTGCAGGTTGACTGTGTTGTTAAGAAGTCATACAGTGCATTGGCCTTTATGAACTGAGGGATTAAGTTCAAGACCCGCGAGGTAATGTTACAGCTGTATAGGACCCTGGTCAGACCCTACTTGGAGTACTGTGCTCAGTTCTGGTCGCCTCACTACAGGAAGAATGTGGAAACTATAGAAAAGGTGCAGAGGAAATTTACAAAGATGTTGTCTGGATTTGGGAGCATGCCTTATGAGAATAGTTTGAGTGGACTCGGCCTTTTCTCCTTGGAGCGATGGAAGATGAGAGGTGACCTGATAGAGGTGTACAAGATGATGAGAGGCATTGATCATGTGAATAGTCAGAGGTTTTTTTTTCTAGGGCTGAAAAGGCAATCAGGAGAGGGCATAGTTTTAAGGTGCTTAGAAGTAGATACAGAGGAGATGTCAGGGGTAAGTTTTTATGCAGAGAGTGGTGAGTGCGTGAAATGGGCTGCCGGCGACGGTGGTGGAGGCGGATATGATAGGGTCATTTAAGAGACTCCTGGACAGGTACACACAGCTCAGAAAAATGGAGGGCTATGGGTAACTGTAGGTAATTTCTAACGTAAGTACATGTTCGGCACAGCTTTGTGGGCCGAAGGACCTGTTTTGTGCTGTGGTTTTTCTATGTTTCTATGTTTCAATCAACCTACAAACTCGTACATCTTTGGACTGTAGGAGGAAACCAGAGCGCTTGAAGGAAACTCATGTAGTCACGGGGAGGATGTACAAACTCCTTACAGGGAGCAGTGAGAATTGAACCTAGTTCACTGGTACTGTAAGGCATTGTGCTAACCTTTACACCACTGAGCTGCCCCAATTAAATAAATAGTGCAAAAAGAAAGGGTTAGATTGATTGTAGAGTAGGTTAAAAGTTTGGTACAGCAATTTCTGTGCAGTAATCTTCTGTTTATAATTGCTATGTACACAATTTCCTCTGTAAACGTCACAGGGAAGTATTTTACACTCTGCTGTGTAGGATTATGAAGGCCCTCCATCGGTCAAGGCCAACCAATGATGTTGCATCCCAGCTGTCTATGTGATATGGAAGCCAGGGTAGACGATATGGAGAGCAATCTGTTCCACATAGCAGGCCCACCCCCACCCCACCCCATGCAACTGATGAACCCAAAAGAATGGCAGAACCTGATACTGCTTGGAACCTGCGTCGTGGCAGGAGTTGACAGTCAGCGTTGAACTTTACATAAGACTCTTTAGGGACTCTGGCTCCGTAGTTTTTCTTGGTGTTCAGTCCAGAAGCATTCCCTTTGAGCGGGTATAGTCACAAAGGTGTGGGAGGTTTAAAATCCGAGTTTTCCTCCTCCTAGATGAGCTGCCCACCACAGTTGATGAGCCCCATCTGCCCCAAGCAACTGATTTTAAGGTGCCAGTAACCTGCCTTTACCCCTTTTCGTGTCAGTAGAAACTGTTCACACAGGCTTGGTAGCTGAGCCACATGTGAGGGCCATGAGCTGGATTTTGTTGCCAGAGGCTATTTGAGATGCTTACTATTGGTGGCATTATAAAGGTAGTGGGAGCTTATTCCCCACTCCTGCCCCTGGCTATAACAATGTTCACATAGGCTGTCATGGTCTCATGACCGTGATTGTTCTTGGTAAATTTACCTACAGGAGTGGTTTGCCATTGCCTCCTTCTGGGCAGTGCTTTTACAAGATGGGTGAGCCCCACCATTAGCAATACTCTTCAAAGACTGTCTGCCTGCCGTCATTGGTCGCATAACCAGGACTTGTGATATGCACCAGTGGCTCATATGACCATCCACCACCTGCTCCGATGGCTTCATGTGACCCTGATCTGGGGTTAAGCAGGTGCTACACCTTGTCCAGGGGTGACCGGCAGGCTAGTAGAGCGAAGGAGCACCTTACACCTCCTTTGGTAGAGATGTATCTCCACTCCACCACCCAACCGTAAGGAACCTAACTGATCTAAATCTACCAAGGAATTTCTGCACCGGTAACTTCCAAGGAGTGCTCACAGAACACAAGATTATAACACTGCTCAGATTCCCTTTAATACAGAGCTGTTTGCTCCTGTGTCAGACTGCAGGTGGCCTGGAGACCACAATGCTGTAACCGTGGGGTCCAACGTCTGTCCCAAATACATTCTTTGCGTATTCTGTTTATCGCTCTTTGGGAGTGGTGGCTGCTAGGTGGGAGGCAGTTGACACATCTTTAGGGCGGAAAATTTGGCCGTGGACTGTGACGCAATCTTACAATTTGCTTCCTCCACACTATTGTCTTTAGGAAGTCTTTGTTTTGACTGATGATACGGCAATAGTCCAGTAAATGGATTTTACAGGTTCTTTTCTCATCTCTCGAGAAGACGTTCTGAAGGTTTTGGCTGCTGTTCTGGTTGCTCACAATCCTGATCTCATTTCCTCCTCTCGGCCCCCCACCGTGCCACCTACCCACAGCTGCCATTCCAGTCCTTCTGACGGACAGATGCGTGGCTAAGAATTCCCAAATCCTCTTTTTCCTTTGTTCGGGGAGGTTGGTGATGAGCTACGTCAGGAAAACAAAAACCCTGTACAGCCCCTGGGGATGGAATGTACTCAATCGCACATGGGGGAGTCTAAGGTCAAGACTCCAACAAGTAGCAGCAGTCATGCGACCTGTTTCTCCCCCACCCTCTTCCTCTGTTTCTCTCATCTTCTGCTGGCAGATGTTGGCCCCAGGGAGGAAGCTCCATGGGACTCTTCTCTCTTTCTTTTAAACCATGTAGCAGAGTAGATAATTGGAGGGGGAGTAAATTGGATCTCACAGTTCATCCTCCCCCACTATCCTGCTACGTCCCAAGGATATTGGCCATGTAGTGTTAAATTAAATTCAGAGCAAGCCTCACTGGTGAATCAGATTCAGAACCAGTTTCATTAATTTACCACATGTACATTAAAACATACAAAGAAATGCATCTTTTGCAACACAACCTAAGGATGTGGAGCTTGAGGCCTGTTGTTCAGGGTCCCATCATTGCTGAGCCTGGGGTTCAAGGCCTGGTGTTTGGTAATCAGTGGTTCCTGGGGTCAATGCCAAGGTTCGAGGCCCAAGGGACGAAGTGGACGTCTGGAAGCTGAGGTCCGTTGTATGGAGCCACAAGTCTGCGAATCTCTGAGTCTACTGAGAAAATCAAAAGCTGCATGTCTGGGAGTCCTCATCTGAGTCTGAGTTGTCTGGACACCAGAGGCCAAAAAATGCGGCCTGTCTTGGGGGTCAGAGGACTGTGTCCGTGGGTGGGAGGGAGGATCGGGGCTGGTTTTGCTGTTGTTGCTTGCAGTGTTCTGTGTTGTTCCACTGAACAATTGTGGAAATACTGTGTTGGCACCAGAATGTGTAGCAATATTTACGGGCAGCCCCCGAACATCCTTTGGTTGTGATGGCTGTTAACGTAAACGATGCATTTCACTGTATGCTTACCGATAGATAAACGTGAATCTTGAATCTTTTATCATAAATCTTGTGCTGGGGTCAGCCAACAAAAATGTCGCCACACATTCTAGAGCCAACGTAGCATGCCCACAATGTTCACAGAATAACACAAACAACAACGACAATAGATCAACAGCAACAAAGCAGCAACAGTGAAACAAGCCCCATTCCTCCCACCAACCCACACACACACACACACACACACACACACACACACACACACACACACACTCCTCTAAACCCAAGTCAGGCCTACAAGCCTACAGCCTCAAGTGGACTTGTGGTCTTGCAGACTCAGGCCTCTAGCCATCAGGCCTCAGCTCCCGATTGACCTTCAGATTTCAATCTTTAGTGTCAACCCAGGACAAGCCCATGACAACGAATGAGGACCAAGAACTCCAGGCTTCGAATATAAGGGGCTCCCCGATAAACATGGCCCTGAACATTAGGCCTTGAACTCCAGCCTTCTCTGACTTGCATACCTAGGGGTTCGCTGGCCCTCGATCGTCCTGTCTTAATGGAATTCTGGTACCAGAAACCACTGATGATCAGACTCTGTACTCAGTTTATATCTAATCCTGTTAGTTCCAAGCCAGGGTCCCTGACCTTTCCAAACAGTTCCATCTACTTTTAGCCGTGGAACAAGACACAAAAAGCTGGTGAAGTATTTAAGGGGAACATGAAGGGGAATTTCTTTACTCAGAGGGTGGTGAGAGTGTGGAACAAGCTAGTGCAAGTAGTGGATATGGGTTTGATTTCAACATTTAAGAGTAGTGGACATGGATGAGAGGGTATGGAGGGCAATGGTCTGGGTGCAGGTAGATGGGACTAGGCAGATTAAGAGTTCAACACAAACTAGATGGGCCAAAGGACCTTTTTCTGTGCTGTAGTGTTCTATGACTATATAACTCGGAAGACTTAGTGGGCCAGGCTGCATCTGTGGAGGAAAATGGATAGTCGATAATTTCATTAAGAAATGTCAGTATTCCTGAAAAAGGGCCTCAGCCTGAAATGTCGACTGTTTATTCCTCTCCATAGATCTGGCCTGATCTGCTGAGTTCCTCCAGCATTTGGTGTGTGTTGCTCTGGATTTCCAGCATCTGCAGAATCTCTTGTGTATCCTGTTTTAGTCTTGATCGTCCTTACAGCAGTGACTAGGATATCAGTTGAAAGTACATCAGCCAGGAATTAAAATGTTGGACCTTCCCAATGTTTGTAGCCTATTCCAATATTAAAAATTGCATTCCAATCCATCTCATTTTGTGGCACAAAAGCAGTTTGTTTTCATAATCTCAAAATGCCGGAGGAATTCAGAAGGCCAAGCTGAGAAAGAGGAATAAACAACTGATGTTTCGAGCTGAGACATTTCATCAGGACTGGAAAGGCAGGGGACAGGAGCAGGAATAAGAAGTTGGGGGAGGGGAAGGAGGACAAGCTAGCAGGTAACAGGTGAGACTAGGTGAGGTGGAAGGTGGTTGGGTGGGGTTAGGGGAATTTCAGAGGCAGAAGAAGAAGAAGAAGGAAATCTTCCCAAACTATCCTGCTACCAATACTGGACAGTCAGAAATTTCCTACCGAGTCCCTGAAATATGGACTGTTATTCCTTTCCATAGATGCTGCCTGATTAGCTGAGTTTGCTGCAGCATTTTGTGTGTCTAACTCTGGACTTCCAGAATTTGCATAATCTCTTGTGTTTATCTTCTCATATCCCCTTTAGTTTTGAAACGAGTTATGCTAAAACTATCTTCCTTGGTAGCTTATCAGGGAATAAAATTGCTCCATATTTATTCTATCAAAGCCATATATTATTTTGAGAGCCTCTGAGAACAATTCCATAAGATCGTAAGACACAAGAACAGAATTAGACTATTCAGCCTGTCAAACTATTGCACCGTTGGATCACGATTAACTTAATATCTTTCTCAACCTCATTATCCTGCCTTCTCCCCATATACTTTGACACTCTTAGTAATCATGAACCTATCAACCTCCGCTTTTAATATACCCAGTGAACTGGCCTCCATAGCTGTACGTGGCAACGAATTCCACAGATTCACCACCCTCTGGCTAATGAAATTCCTCCTCATCTCTGTTCTAAAGGGACATCCTTTTTTTTGAGGTTTTACCTTCAAGTCTTAGATTCCTCCATTACTGGAAATATCCACTCAATCCAGACCATTGTTTGATAGGTTTTAATGAGATTCTTCTAAACTCCAGTGAGTACAGGCCCAGAGCCATCAAGTGCTCCTCATATGTTAACCAGTTCATACCTGTGAACCTCCCCTGGATCCTCTCCAATACCAGCACATCTTTTCTTAGATAAGTCTGACAAATGCTTTATAAAGCCTTAGCATCCTATCTTGCTTTTATAATCCAGTCCTCGCAAAATGATTGCTATCATTGCATTTGCCTTCCTCACATCTGACTCAACCTGCAAACTAACCACTAGGGAATTCTGCATGAGGACTCCCGAATCCCTTTGCACCTCTGATTTTTGAATTTTCTACTTGTGAATCTGATTGATTCCATTTGGACTCACTGGCCAATCATTCACAGTCTCCTAACCAAGGAGGTACAAGCCAAACATCAGCTTCTGCCCATATAGATGAAGATGCTCATCTTTGGTCTGTCAAAGACCTTGATATCCTTCCAGCTGAGGTTTTGTAAGTGATTTATATCAGTGCCAAAAATATTAGCTGAAGAACATCAGAACTGCTTTGTTCAATAAACTGTTGTTTCCATTTCATAACCGAGGGCTAAAAAATTCTAGAGCATTCATATCTCATATTGTGCAGATACTCTGGAGGGAATTGAAGGGAAAGTGGGAAGAATAAATAAGGGAATAGACTAAAATTATTGTATACACTCTGTGGCCATGTTATTAGTTATCTGCAGTACCTAATCTAGGGAACACTGAGTGTATGTTTGTGGTCTTCTGCTGTAGCCCAACCACTTCAAGGTTCGACATGTTGTGTGTTCAGAGATGCTCTTCTGCACACCTCTGTTGTAACACATGGTTATTTAAGTTACTGTCACCTTCCTGTCAGCTTGAACCAGCCTGGCCATTCTCCTCTGACCTCTCATTAACAAGGTGTTTTCACACACAGAACTGCCAATCACTGTTCTCTGTAAACTCTGTTGTGTGCGCGAAATTTCCAGGAGATCAGCGGTTTCTGAGATACTCAAACCACCCCGTTTGGCACCAACAATCATTCCTTGGTCAAAGTCACTGAGGTCACATTTCTTCCCCATTCTGATGTTTGGTCTGAACACCAACTGAACTTCATCGATGCAACTTTGATGCATCGAGTTGTTGTCGCATGTTTGGCTGATTAGATATTTGCCTGAGCATACAGGTTAATTAACTAATACTATCTGTAAGACCTCCTAATTTAACTGTGCTAAGTTAGCTGTGACTAATAAAGTGGACACTGAGTGTACGTGCGTGAGAAGATAAGCATGAGTTAGAATGGCCAAAGGATCTGCTTGTGTGTGGTGCGACTCTGTGACTGTAAGTGGTTGCTTTCGATTTTACAGCAAAGAATATAAAACAGTGCAGCATAGTACAGGCCATTCTGCCCACAATGTTGTGCCATCTCCTTAGCCTACTCTATGACCAATCTTACCCTTCTGTCCTACATAGTCCTCTAGTTTTTCTCATCATTCATGTGCTTATCTGAGAATTTCTGAAATGTCCCTAATATATTGAATTATTACAAGACATTGGCGAGGCCTAATTTGGAGTGTTATGTGCAGGTTTGGTCACCTACCTGCAGGACAGATGTAAATACATTTGAAAGAGTGCAGAGAAAATTTACAACGATGTTGCTGAGTCTGGAGGATCTGAGTTACAAGGACAGATTGAAAAGGTTAGGACTTCATTTCTTGGAATGTAGAAGAATGAGGGGAGTTTTGATAGAGGTATATAAAATTATCAGGGGTATAGAGAGTGGTAAATGAAAGCAGGCTTTTTCCACTGAGGTTGGGTGGAACCGGAGGTCATGGGTTAAGGGTGAATGATGAAAAGTTTAAGGGGAACATGAGAGGAAACTTCTTCACTCGGAGTGTTATGACAGTGTGCAGTGAGCTGCCAGCGCAAGTGGTGCAGGCAAGTCAATTTCAATGTTTAAGGGAAGTTTGGATGGTACGGGTATGGAGGGTTATGGTTCCGGTGCAAGTTGATATGAGTAGATAGTTTAAATGTTTCAGCGTAGGCAAAAGGGCCTGTTCTGCACTGTACTTTTCTATGACTCTATGACTATCTGTGTCTGTCACTACCCCTGACAGGGCATTCCATACATCTACCATTTTGTGTATCTCTGACATCCCCCCCGTGCTTTTATCCAAATACCTTTAACTTACGTCTCTTCGTATTAGTATTAGTTTTATTCTGGACTAAGCTAGTTTTCAATCTCTGACAAAAAGTAGTTTTATGAGATTGAATTCCTGGGCTACTGAGATTATATCAGTAACTGAAATATTACTTGGCTGCCTTCTTTTGTCAAATAAATCAAAAATCAGCCAGTAGCCCATTTTCCAGAACATTCCTGGATCATTATTTAAAGAAAAGAAAGCCTATCTTTTATCCTGGCTCTGACATAATGTTGGCAAGGACAAACCATGCCTTTAAAAATTGACATGGGTTCGAGCAGGATCAGAACTGATATAGAGCACTGCTCATCAGCTTTACTGGAGTAGACATGATACTGCTGGCATTTAGTGGTACAGCGAAAGACAGCCCAGGGTTACCCCCCGGTGCCCCTCTTCCTTTCCTTTATCCTGTGGTCCACAACCCTCTCCTATCAGACTCCTCCTTCTTCAGCCTTTCATCTTTTCCACCTATCACCACCCAGCTTCTTACATCATTCCCCCCCCCCCCACCCAGCTGGTCTCACCTATCACCTTCTAGCTTTTACCTCTTCCCTCCTCTGCCACCTTATTCTGGCTTCTGCCCTCTTCCTCTCCAGTCCTGATGAAGGTTCTTGTCCTGAAATGTTGACTATACATTCATTTCCACAGATGCTGCCTGACCTGCTGAGTTCCTCCAGCATTGTGTGTGTGTTCCAGCATCTGTTGAAACTCTTGTGCTTATGATTTACCATGAGGCTGCAGTGTTGTGGGACTTCAGTCACAGATTCATATTCATTTATTTATCATAGGTACATCAAAGTGTACAGTGAAGTACGGCATTTGCATTAACAACCAACAGAGCCTAAGGATGTGCTGGGGTCAGTCTGCAAGAGTCACCACACATCCCAGCACCAACAGAGCACGTCCCACAATGCACAGCAGAACAACACAAACAACAAGATGCTGTCTGGATTAGAGAGCAGGCTGAGTGAGCCAGGGCTCTTCTCTTTAGGAATGAAGGAAAATGAGAGGTGATTTGAAGATGATAAGAAGCGTAGGTTGAGTGGATGGCCAGAAACATTTTCCTGGCGTGGAAGTGGCTAATACAAGAGGGCATAATTAAAATGCAATTGGAGGAAAGTATGTTAGAGGTAGCTTTTTTACATGGAGAGCGGTCAGTGTGTGGAACACCCTGCCAGTGGTAGTGATAGAGGCAGATACCTGAGGGCATTTAACGGACTTTCGGTAGGCACATGATTGGCAGAAAAATGGAGGGCTATGTGGGAGGGTAGGTTAGATTGATCCAAGAGTTGGCTAAAATTTGGCCCAGCATCATAGGCTGAAGGGTCTATGTTCTAACATCAGCAGGAAAGAAAGAGCACCAGCAAACCAAGATGCTTCCCTCCATAACACTGAGTCCACACAGACACGAAGTAACTACCTACACCAAATCTCACTTTGCCTGCATTTGTTCTTACCCCGGCTTCCCATTGCCAATGTTTGAGAGGTGCTCGGATGGGCACTTCAGAATCAGAAGTAGGTTTAATCACAGCGACATATGTCATGAAATTTGATGTCTTTGGGGTAGCGGTACAATGCAAACATAATATTAGCGGAAAAACTGTGAATTACAGTAAGTATAATGTGTAATAGTTAAATCTAAAATGTGGTGCAAAAAATTAGAAATAAATATGTAGTGAGGTGGTCATGGGTTCATGGTTCTTTCAGAAATCAGATAGCAGATGGAACAAGCTGTTCCTGAACCATTGAGCGTGTACCTTCAGGGTTCTGTACCTCCTTCCTGATGTTAGTGATGAGAAGAAGGCCTGGCCTGGGTAGTGGGGATCCTTAATGATGAACGCCGCCTTTATGAATGATCACTCCTGGTGAGGCTAGTGTCCATGATGGAGCTGACAGAGTTCAAACTCTCTGCAGCTTATTTTGATTCTGTGTAGTGCACGCGCCCCCCCCCTGACCCCCACCCACCATACTAGATGGTGAATGCTGGCCACAGTATATCTGTAGAAATTTGTGAGAGTCTTTGGTGACATGCGCCGGCTGGTGGCTTAGTGGCATCAGCGTCGGACTTCGGAGCGAAGGCTCCTGAGTTCGAATCCCACCTTCACTTCAAAGAGAAAAACCTTGGCTTGTGCAGTCGATCCCCATGAAACATGCTTTCTAATCCAGGCAGCATCCTGGTAAATCTCCTCTGCACCGTCCCTAATGCTGTCACCTCCTTCCTACAATGAAATGACCAGAACTGAACACAATACAAGTGTGGTCCAATTGGGCTTTTGTAGATTTTTCATGAAAGTGAATGTAATGGCAATAGAAGAAGTTGGTTCAGAGTGAGACTGAATCACGACAGAGTACAACTGCTGTCTATCTCACTCAACCTTTCCGAATATGACGTGGTTTGGCATGAGCTGCATGGGATGAAGGGGTTGTGTCTGTGCTGCCATGCTCTATAACTTTATGATATGAGATCCCAGTAGAAGATTAGGCCATAAGACCCTAAGACAAAGGAGCAGAATTAGGTTATTTGGAAAATCGACCCAGTTTTACCATTTCATCGTGGCTGATTTATTTTCACTCCTAATCCCATTCTCCTGCCTTTTCCGGTAACATTTGATGTCCTGACTAACCAATATACCCAGTGACTTGACCTCCACAGTTCTCTGTGGCAATTAATTTGCTGAGCCTGTGCTCTCTGGTCCTAGTCCATCCCCCCCCCCCCCTCAACTATAGCAAATATCCTCTCTGTGTCCACTAGGTGTGGCCAAGTGGTTAAGGTGTTGGTCTAGTGATCTGAAGGTCGCTAGTTCGAGCCTCAGCTGAGGCAGCGTGTTGTGTCCTTGAGCAAGGCACTTAACCACACATTGCTCTGTGACGACACCAGTGCCAAGCTGTATGGGTCCTAATGCCCTTCCCTTGGACAACATTGGTGGCATGGAGAGGGGAGACTTGCAGCATGGGCAACTGCTGGTCTTCCATACAACTTTGCCCAGGGCTCAGTCATCATCGAAAATCGATGGACAGCTGAAGAAGATCTAGGCCTTTTAATATTCAATAGATTTCAGTGAGATCCCCCATCATTCTTTTAAACTCCAGCGAGGACAGGCCCAAAGAGCCGTCAAACGCTCCTCGTATGTTAACCCTATCATTCCTGGGAGCATTCTCATTTATCTCCTTTGGACACTCCAATAACAGTGCATCATTTCTTAGATAAGGGCCCAAAACTGCTCAAAACATTCCGAGTGCTGTCTGACCAATGCTTTATAAAGTTACAAAAGACTGACGAACTGAAAGCCTCCAATTACTCTGTTCTTCTTGTTGCCAGAACGTGGTTCTCCTCGTGATCTTGTGACCAAAAATATCACACCCACCACAATCGATGCTTCGTGGACACCAGCCCCGGGCAACGTACGGAGTTACCGCATCACCTGGAAGTCGCTCTTTGATGATGACAGAGGAGAGAAGATGGTCTATGGCTACACCCCGTATACAACGCTGGACAATCTGCAGCCAGAAACTAGATACCAAATCCTTGTCTATGCCACTTACGATAGTGGGGAAGGAGATCCACTGCAAGGAGAGCAGATCACTGACGGTAATGTACTGATGGCATGAACAGTCATTTCTTCCCCTCTCGTTTTTCACTTTTTCCATTCTCCATTCTGGTTACCTTTTTATCCCCTGTCTCCTCCTCACCTGCCCATCACATCCCTTTGGTTCTCTTCCTCCTTCCCATTCTTCCACGGGCTACTCTCCTCTCCTCTTTGACCTCTTCCACCCATCACTTCCCAGCTACTCACTTCGACCCCTCTCCCCCACCCTCCCATTTACCCCCCCTCACCTGGTGGCTTTGTTGCAAGGTTTACAGACAATATGAAGATAGGTGGAGGTCCAGGTAGTTTTGAGGAAGTAGAGAAGGACTTAGACAAATTAGTAAAATGGGCCAAGAAGTGGCAGAGGCCAAATCTGTAAGTATATTTAAGAGAGATATTAATAGATTCTTGATTGGTCAGGGTATGAAGGGATACAGGAGGAAGGCAGGAGATTGGAACTGAGAAGGAAAATGGATTGGCCATGATGAAATGGCAGAGCAGGCTCAATGGGGCACATGCCTAATTCTGCTCCTAGGTCTTATGGTCTGTTGTCTTATTGTGCCAGGTCTGATTATTTTAATACTTAAATTTGAACTCTGCTTCTCCTCCCTGTGGAATATTTCAGGCATTATCTGTTTTTACTTACAATTTCCAAAAGCTGCAGATTTTTCTAATCCTTCAGTTCTTTCATTTTTATTTAGTGATACAGCACAGTAACAGGCCAATGAGCTTGAACTGCCCAACTACACCCATGTGACCAATTAACCTATTAATCTCATACATCCTTGCAATCTGGGAGTAAACCAGAGCCCACCTGAAGGAAATTCATGGGGAGAACGTACAAACTCTGTACAGGCAGCCGTGGGATTTGAAACCAGGGTACTGGCACTGAAATAGCGTTACGCTACCAAGTCACAGTTATTTTCCCCACATCCCTACCAACTTCCCCAACTAGACTCAAGCACCCCCTCCCACACTTGGGACAGTTTACAGTGGCCAATGACCAAAGTAACCACTAATTAACCAACTGACCCGTGTGTCGTTGGAATGTGGGAGGAATACAGAGGAAAGTGAGGTGGTCACGGGGAGAACATAAATCTCCTTACAAACAGTACTGGGAATTGAACCTGGGTACGCCAACCACTGCACTACTCAGCCATTCCTTTATGTTATTCTATGTCAAGAATAAAATCCAATTGTCAACCAGTCACTAAGCATCATCACTCAAGATACAGATCTTCTGGCCCAATGAACCTGCACGACTGAATTACACCCGGAGGAATCCTATGTGGTCACAAGGAGAACGTGCAAACTCCTGACAGACAGTGGTGGAACTGAATCCAGGTCGCTGGTGCTGTGAAGTGTTGTGCTAATTCATTTGACTCCCAATTGGTGATAGTTAGGTAATCCAACCAGTTGACCCTTGTGGATTCTGAGTGCTTTGTGAGCAGGGGTTCTCAATATTTTTAATGGCATGGCCCCCTTACCATTGATTGAGGGGTCGGCAGACCCCAGGATGGGAACATCTGAGTTAGAGATTGACAGGTATGACCTTATGGGTCTGAGTCATGATTGAATGAAGGTCATAGTTGGGAGCTTATCAGAAGTTCAGGCAGGTAGGCAGAGGGGCTGGGGTGTTTCTAATGGTATAGAAAGTTCTTAGAAACAGGTGACATAAGATCAGAAGATGTAAAATTCTTGAGGGTAAGAAGATCATGATGGGAGCTAAATACAGGTCTCTAAACAATAGCCAAATGTGGGGTACAAATTACAACAGGAGATAGAAAAAGCACGTAAAAATTGCAATGTTGTGAATATCATGGAGGATTTTAATATGTAGGTAGATTGGGAAAATTAGGTTGGTGCTGGATCCCAAGAAAGTGAATTTGTAGAATGTTTATGAGCTGGCTTTTAGAGCAGCTTGTGGTTGAGTCCACATGGGGAATTGCAATTCTGGATTGGGTGTTAGATGTGATTAGAGAGCTTAAGGTAAAGGAACACTTAGGATACAGTGATCATAATCTGATAGAATTCACCCTGCAGTTTCAGAAGGACAAGCTAAAATCATGTTTAACAGTGTTACAGTGGAGCAAAGGGAATTACAGAGGCATGAGGGAGGAGCCGGCCAAACTTGATTGGAAGGAGACACTGGCAGGAGTGACGGCAGAACAGTAATGGTTGGTGGTTCGAGGGGAAATACAGAAGGTACTAGAAAGATACAACATCCCAAAGTTGAAGCAGAAGAATGGAAGAATGATGCAACCATGTTGACAAGGGAAGTCAACCATGTTGTCAACCATGTTGACAAGGGAAGTCAATGACAGTACAAAAGCAAATGAGAAAGCATGTGCCAATGAATGGGAAGTTAGAGGATTGGGAAGCTTTCAAAAATCCAACAAAAGGCACTGAAAAAAGCCACAGAGGTAAGATGAAATCTGAAAATAAGTTAGCCAATAATATAAAAGACTGGAAAATTGAAAACGATACTCCACTCTTTAAGAAGGGAGGGGGCCAGAAGAATTGAAATTATAGGCCAGTTAGCCTGAATTCAGTGCTTGGAAAAGTGCTGCAGTCCACTATTAAGGATGAGGTTTTAGGGTACTTGGAGGCACATGATAAAATAGGCCAAAGTCAGCATGTTTCCTTAAAGGGAAACCTTGCCTGACAATTCTATTGGAATTCTTTGAGGAAATAGCAGACAGGATAGACAAAGGGCAACTGGTTGAAGTTGTGTAGTTGGATTTTCAGAAGACCTTTGAGAGTCAGTGGATGAGGTAGATGCAGGGAAGTTATAAGCCATTTAGCCTTGCTTCAGACTTTGGAGTTTATTACTACGGATAAGGTTTTGGAATACTTGGATGCACATGATAAAATAGCCCAAGTCATTTTGGTTTTTTAAAAGGGAAATCTTGCCTGCTAAATCTGTTAGAATTGTTAATGGAAGTACCAGGCAGATAAGAGCCCATGGTATTACAGAAAAGATACCAGCATGAACCATAAGATTAGTTGACTGGCAGGAGATGAATTAGAATAAAGGGGACCTTTTTCTGATTAGTTGCCAGTGACAAGTGGTCTGCAACAGGGGTCGGTGTTGGGACCTCTTCTTTTCAAGTTATATATCAATGATTTGGATGAGGGAATTGATGACTTTGTGGCCAGCTTTTTCGGGTCGATATGAAGATAGATGAGTGCAGGTAGGATTGAGGAATCAGGGAGGTTGATGTAGGACTTAGAATGGGGGAAAGGGCAAAGAAGTGGCAGGTGGAATATAGTGTAGGGAAGTGCATGATTATGCACTTTGGCAGATGGAATAAAGGTGTAGACTTTTACCTAAGTGGGGAGAAAATTTAAAATTCAGAGGTGCAAAGGGTCTTGGGGGTCCTCATGCAGGATTCTCTAAAGGCAAATGCAATGTTATCGTTTATTTTGAGAGGACTAAAAGACAAAAGCAAGGATGTAATGCTGGGGCCTTGTACAGCATATGTCAGACTGCGCTTGAAATATTGTGAACAGTTTTGAGCCTCTTATCTAAGAAACAATGTGCTGGCACTGGAGGGGGTCCAGAGGGGTTCAAGAGAGTAATCACAGGAATGAAAGTGTTAACATGAGTGTTTGTTGGCTCTGTACTCACTGGAGTCTAGAAGATTGTGGGGGGGGGGGCATCTCTTTGCAATCTATTGAATAGAATATTGAAAGGCTTAGATAGAGTAGACGTTGGTTGGATGGTTCCGATAGTGGGAGAGTCTCTGATCAGAGGGCACAGCCTCAGAATTGAGGGACATCATTTAGAAAGGAGATGAGGAAAAAAATTATTTAGCCAGATCCAGCATGGTGAATCTGTGGAATTCATTGTCATTGAAGGCAGGAGCATGGAGGTGAGAGGGATAATAAGTCAGCCATGATGGTTTGGTAGAGTAGATTTAAGGGGCTGGATTGTCCAGATCTGCTCCTATGTCTTATGGTCTTATTGTCCAATGTTCTCATAGAAGTCACAAAAAGAGGCATAAAACTTGTTACTTTGTGATTGTTTTATTAAGAGTTGATAGAACAAAGAGAGATTGAAACTCAGAGTGATGGAGGTCAACTAGTTAATGAAAAGAAAGTAACTAAAAATGGCACCTGGCACAAAGAGCTATTTTTATACTACCAAGATAAGAAAAATTCCATTCAAATCTGCAGATTGAGAGACAACCATTTAGACAGTAGTCATTCAAATACTGCAGTGCCAAGTTAACCAATGAGAAAGCACTTGTTCACCTAATGCAGAACAGAGAAATTCCCAGAGTTTTCCAGAATTATATTTTGTATAACCACTAGAGCCATATTAACCTATTATGTACAGACTCTAGCTATTAGGAATCATAATAATCAGTTACTTGTATACAAGTAATTATGTAAACTACAAGCACATAATTAATTGTTAAACTGGAAAGAAAAGAATAATTAAATAGTTGAATCTAAAAATTAAACAGTTGGATCCAACAGCAAGTTGTACAGCTGAGTTGCTGCTTTTTCTCTGCTTTGCAGAAGTGGGTTGGAACAGTAGTGTGATGGTTAGTGTAACGTGATCAGGGTTCAATTCCCACTGCTGCCTGTAAGGAATTTGTACATTCTCCACGTGACCTTGTGGATTTCCTCCAGGTGTTCTGGTTACCTTCCTCATTCCAAAAATGTATGGGTTAGGGTAAATGAGTTGTGGGCCTCAGAAACAGAATCAGGGTTAATATCACTGACATCTGTCATGACATCCATTGTTTCGTGGCAGATTTAGAGTGCAATATAAAAATACTCTCCATTACAATTACGTCTACACTATACTGTACATGTACTGTATATATAGCTAGGGTGCCTGAGACCTTTACTCAGTACTGTAGTAATTTTATGTATTGCAATATACTGCGAACACACAAAAAACAAACGTCATGACATATGTGAGTGATGTTGAGTTGAGAGTTAGGGGGCAAAAGTTTAGGTGTAACACGAGGGGGAACTTCTTTACTCAGAGAGTGGTAGTTGTGTGGAACGAGCTTCCCATAGAAGTGGTAGAGGCAGGTTCAGTATTGTCATTTAAAAAAAAATTGGATAGGTATATGGACAAGAAAGGAATGGAGGGTTCTGGGCTGAATGCAGGTCGGTGGGATTAGGTGAGAGTAAACGAGTAAACATTCGGCATGGACTAGAAGGGCCGAGAAGGCCTGTTTCTGTGCTGTAACTGTTATATGGTTATGTGATAAACCTGATTCTGATATGGGTCTCTATTGTGAACTGAGAGTGGGAAGGGGGCAGGAAGAGGGGAATCATGGTTGGGAAAAGAGGAGGAGAGGGAGCAGGAAGCACCAGAGAGACATTCTATACTAATCAATAAATCAGTTGTTTGGGATCAAATGACCTTGCCTAGTGTCCCAGAGCTGGGGGGGGGGGGTCTCCACCCACACCACCCTTTGCCCCAGCAGTACTTCTCTGTCACCTGTCCAACACCCCTCCCGCGGTGGTCCACCCTCACCATTCCCAACATCCTTTGCACCCACCAGATTTACAAACTTGCTGCTTGCTCCACATTGACAGATACAGTACTGCGCAAAAGTTTTAGGCACCCTAGCTGTATGTATATATGTGTCCAAGACTTTTGCACAGTACTCCATATATTTTTTTTCTTTTGGGGCATAAGTGCCTACAGTGGCCCAAGAGTTTTACACAGTACTGTACCTATAAATTAAACTAAATAAGTAATGCAAAAAGAGAGCACAAATAGTGAAAAGATGTTCATGGGTTGGTTCATTGTCTGTTGTGTAGCATGCCATGTTGGGTCAGGAAGCATGGTGGCACTTGTGGACCACAACCTTAGACCGTTGGTCATCGATGCAAATAACACATTTGACTGCGTGTTCTAACGTTTGGGTGTACATTTGACAAGCTAATCTAGTCTACTCAAAGTTGTCAAGGAAGGGGAAGAAAAACTATTGTTCTCTCCCGTTGTTGTGCAGCGACCCCAGAGGGCAAGGAACTGGTCGTAAGGGATGAAAAACTCAACAGTTTCCGAGTGCATTGGAAGCCCGCTCCAGGCAAAGTACTGAACTACCGCCTCACTTACAGGCCCACAACTAGAGGTCGACAAATTACCACCAAGATACCAGGTCATCTGACGAGCACTGTCCTCCGACGGCTCATACCCCAGACAACGTACAATGTCTCTGTCGTTCCCTTTTACAGGCAAGGCGAAGGCAAAGTAAGATGGGGTCTAGGGACAACAGGTACGGTTATGATACTTGTGAAACTTTTGCTGAGATTTCAATGTTTTTTATTCTTAATCAAGGCATAAGTCTCTTCTGTTTTGCATCGAGTTTTAAAGTGTAAAATACACTGAGTGTATGCTCATGGTCTTCTGCTTTTGTAGCCCATCCACTTCAAATTTCACCATGTTGTGCATTCAGAGATACTCTTCTACACACCACTGTTGTAACATGTGGTTATTTGAGTTATTGTCACCTTCCTGTCAGCTTGGCCATTCCCCTCTACACTCTCTCGTTAACAAAGTGTTTTCACTCACTGAACTGTCACTTACTGGCTATCTTTTGTCTTTCACACCATTCTCTGTAAACTCAAGAGATTGTTGTGCGTGAAAATCTCAGGAGGTCATCGGTTTCTGAGATACCGCTCTGCCTGGCATCAATGACCATTCCGTAGTCAAACTAATTTAGCTCACATTTCTTCCCCATTCTCATGTTTGTTCTGAACAACAACTGAACCTCTTGACCACGTCTGCGTGCTTTTATGCACTGAGTTGCTGCCACATGATTGGCTGATTAGATATTAGCATTAATGAGCAGGTGTACAGGTGTTCAGGTGTGCTTAATAAAGTGACCAGTGCACATAATAATAATAATAATAATAATAATAATAATAATAATAATAATAATAATAATAATAATAATAATAATAATATAGACATAGAAAACCTACAGCACAATACAGGCACTTTGGCCCACAATGCTGTGCTGAACATGTCCTTACTTTAGAAATTACCTAGGGTTACTCACAGCCCTCTATTTTTCTAAGCAACATGTACCTATCCAGAAATCTCTTAAAAGTCCCTATTGTGTCTGCCTCCAGCACTGTTGCCTGCAGCCCATTCCACACACTCACCACTCTCTGCGTAAAAAAACTTACTCGACATCTCTCTGTACCTACTTCCAAGCACCTTAAAACTGTGCCCTCTGGTATTAGCCATCTCAGCCATTTCATATCATATCATATAGAGGTGGGGAGATGCACAGCAGGTAGAATGGCTGTCCAACGTTCAAAGTTCAAAAGTTCAACATAACCTTATTATCAAGGCACACATGCAGTCTGATACCATATACTACCAAAAATATAGAATGTCAAACATTACAGCAGAGTGCATGATGCTGTGCAAATCTTTTAATATTAATATATATATCTCCAATAATATATAATATATCTCCAATATTAATCTCGTCCTTCCCTCCAACACAACTCTCCATTTTTCCATCATCCTTGTTCCTCTATAAGAGTCCCTTAAATGTCCCTAATGTATCTGCCTCTCCCACTGCCCCTGGCAGGGCATTCCATGCACCCACCACACTCTGGAAAAAACATATCTCTGATAACCTCACTATGCTTTTCTCCAGTCACAGTGAAATTATGCTGCTTTGTGTCAGCAACTCTTGCCCTGGGGAAATGTCACCGACTGTCCTCTCTATCTATTGTTCTTATCATCTTGAGCACCTCTATCAAGTCACCTCTCATCCTCCTGAATTCCAAACAGAAAAGCCCTGGTCGTTCAACCTCTCCTCATAAGATGCTCTCTATAATCCAGACAATGTGCTGGTAGATCCCCTTTGCACCATCTCTAAAGCTTCCACAAGCTTTCTGTAATGAGGCATCCAAAACTGAACATAATACTGGATTTGCATACTATTATAAGAACTTAAGACCATAAGACATAGGAGCAGAATTAGGCTATTTGACTATGTTTGCACATTGCACATTTTGATGGAGATGTAACGTAAAGATTTTTTCTCCTCATGTATGTGAAGGATGTAAGAAATAAAGTCAATTCAGTTCATTGAGTCTGTTCTGCCATTCCATCATGGCTGATTTATTAGTCATCTCAACCCCATTCTCCTGCCTTCTCCCAGTAATCTTTGATGCCCTGACTAATCAAGAACCTATCAACATCAGTTTTAAATATACCCAATGACTTGGCCTCCACTGCTGTCTGTGGCAATGAATTGCACAGATTCACCACTCTGAGCTGCAAGAAAATGCGATGCCAGTTGAGTGGGTAACCCCAGATGACAGCTCAGTGCAGTTTTGTGGACATGATGCCTAATCAGAAGTGCCCGCTTTCAAATAAGCTATTAATCTGACGTACAGACTTGGCTCTCCAGGGTTGTTTCAACAGATCCAATGGTACCATTTGGAAGGGAAATGGGAGAGCTCTCCCCAGGTACTTATTTACTTAAGCCCATCACCCTTACAGGGGCATAGGCTGCCAACAGCAGCTCACCAGAGATCTCTGCTTTGGGCCAATCTATCAAGCTGCCCCCAGTTGATTTCAACTTCAAAAACCTTTCCTCTCCCAGGAGTGAGGTCTATGGAGCTTCTCTTTGCATTTCTCTGTCTCTGGTTTTTTACAGGATGGGATTGCTAGCCTCATGCCTGACCCTCCTCCTTTTGCAGCCAGGCTTGGGACTATCCATGGTGGAGTTTCCCCATGTTATAGCCAATATTTAATCACCAGCCACCCCGGTCATCTCTCATCTCCCCTGTCCCTTTGGACAGAAGGCACAAACATTGGTCTCCTTGTCTTGTCATGGGAACTTTCTTCAATCAGAGTGTTTTTGGAAATGATTTGGAAGAATTTCAGGATATGTATTGTGTACATTTCTCTGACACTAAATGCACCTACTGATACCTATGGATGAGGGGTATAGATTGGGTAAATGCAAGAAGGCTTTTTCCACTGAGTTTGGGTGAGACAGGTTAAGGGTGAAAAGCAAGATATTTAAAGTGGGGGAAACATCTTTACTCAAATGGAGGTGAAAGTGAGGAATGAGCTGCCAGCAGAAGTGGTGAATGCAGGGTCAGTTGCAAGATTTAAGAGAAGTTTGGATAATTACATGGATTTGAGGGGTAAAGAGGGCTCTGGTCCAGCTGCAGATCAATGGGACTTGGTAGAATAATGGTTCAGCAAGGACTAGATGGACTAAAGTTTCTTTTTCTGTGCCGTGGTGCCCTATGAGTGTAATGTGTTACAGAAATTCATTTTTTCCTTATGCTAGCAGCCAATGCATTAATATAACACATACAAAATTCTGGAGGAACTCAGCCGCTCAGGCAGCATTTATGAAAATGAATGAACAGTCGAGGTTTCGGGCTGAGACCCTTCAATGGTTCTTTATCTTACTTGAATTTGGAGAACTGCCACAATCTGTTGATAATTTGCCTGCATAACTTGCCCATTCCTGTTTCTGAAGACAATGAACTGTGACCAGGTCACTGTCCACACTGGAAAACTACGAAGCTGAAGTCTTAACAGTTGTAGATAGTTCAGCCACATATTGGCCCAGTCATAATTAATTAACGTTGGATTCTGCTTGTTTCTCTATTGCTCCGGATCATGTGGTTTTACGATGAACAAGGAACATCTGTGTTGTGTTCATTAGATGTCCCAGCCATGTGGAGCCAATGTAATGTTATTAGTTGAATGATAAATTACTTCTTACCTGTACTTATATCTGCATTCACGGATGTTCATGTGTTGAAGACTCAGCTGGGATATTTCTGTTCTTCCCCATCAGTTTCACCATATAAACCTCCCCAAAACTTAACAACCTCTGATGCCGCGAGAACAAGTTTCAGAGTGACGTGGGAGCCTTCTCCCGGGGAGGTAACAGGATATAAAGTCATCTACCACCCAAGAGGAAGAGAAGAACAACAGGGAGAATTGGTAGTAGGTCCGTATGATACTACCGTGGTCCTGGAAGAGCTGAGGTAAAGTGCTAAGCATTGAACCGGATAATATTACGTTCTTATTGGGGGAGTGAGAAACATGAGTTTGAACAAATCTGATTGACTTTTAGTTCAGCAGACTGGTTCGTATTCTTCAGATAACCATCCCTACCTGGCCTTTTACATTTTGGAAACTTTCAACGTTCAAAGTAAATTTACACCAAAGTACACGTAGACTCAATAACCACTTTATTAGGTACCTCCTTACTTACTAAAGTGGACGCCGAGTGCATGTCACCATATAATGTCCTAAGATTCATATTCTCGGGGGCATTCATAGTAGACATCAATGAATCAATGAAAAACTACACACAAAAAGTGACGAACAGCCAATGTGCAAAAGAAGGCAAACTGTGCAAATCCAAAAGAAGATATCTAAATAGGTCAGTAAATGAAACTGAGAACATGAGTTGTAGAGTGCTTGAAAGTTAGACCACAGTGTTGAAGTGAGTGAAGTTATCATTAATAAACATTGATCATAGCCAGCTAAGGATGGTCAATCTTCTTTCTTGATGAGATGTTTTGACTTCCCAACTCTGTAGTGACACATTTTGAATCAGGAGATTTATGGATTGAAATCATGTGCCACCATAAGAGCATATGACATAGGAGCAGAATAAGGCCATTCGGACCATTGGGTCTGTTCTGCCATTCCATCATGGCTGATTTATTATTGCTCTCAACCCCATTCTCCTGTCTTCTCCTTGTAACCTTCAATACCCTTGCTAATCAAGAAACTTTGCTTTAAAAATATCCAATGTCTTGGCCTGCACAGCCATCTGTGGCAATGATTTCTTCAGATTCACCACCCTCTGGCTAAAGAAATTCCTCCTGATTTCCATTCTAAAAGGATGTCCCTCTATTCTGAAGCTGTGCCCTTTGATCCAAGACTCTCCCACCATAGGAAACATTCTCCCCATATTCACTCTACTTAGGCCTTTCAATATCTGTGGCTCAAAGGTAGATTCTATCCTGGTCAGTGGAAGACAAATGGCCAAAGTAAATTTCTTATCAAAGGACATAAGCAGTATGTCATCATATACTACCCTGGGATTCATTTCCCTGCAGACAGTTACAGCAGAACAGAGAGTACAATAGAATGAAGGAAAAACAATAGAATAAATGATTATCTGCTGAGAGAGGCACAGAATCTGTGGAAAAGCAGTGTAAGCTCTGCTTGTTTTGTTCTTCCAAGATTTCCTCCACTTTCTGCTGTAGAGAATGATTGGGGGAAATGCCTAAATATGCTGGATTTATTTTTCCATTTTCACGATCAATTCCTGTTCCTAGAATTTATAATGTAAACTGTCCATGTAAACATGTCACATGGAAACTGCACTCATCTGTTAGTCCTGAGCATTCAAAACTCAGTTCCAAACATCTATTGTCGGAATCATAAATAAATCATCTGAACTCCTTGACTGGATTCCAACTACCTCACTCCTCAGTGTCTACTACTCCATTTAAGACATTTGAATCCCTCATTTAGTTTCTTGGTTGCCATATTCCCTGGTGTCCAATGTGATACAGATCCATTATTCTCCATATAAATCATTTGAATACAATCTCATTCCAGTCTGTAACTTACTCCAGGAAATCCATTATTCCACATTTAGCCTACTTGAAACAATGTTTTCTAGCACCCCCCTTTTTTTCTGGTAGGATTTATTTCCCAGTCTCAATGGAACAAATTTTGGAAGTTGATTCTGATATGGGAAAATCCAGGTTTCCTCCCTCAACTGTGAACAGATACGTTGATTTGTCTTCATAAAAATGGTTGACTTTTTGCCCTGGTTTCTACTGACTTCTGTTTACTTAAGCAAGTCTTTGAACTTCTGAGCCTTTTGCTTTCCAAATTCTTCCAAAAGTCTGTGAAGTCTGTCATCATAAAAAAAAAGGAACTGCTATAATTTTCTTGAGAAAAATGTAGTTATTGTGGAGAAAGTTATGTCTAGGGCCAAGGATTGCAATGGAGCAAGCTTGGGTGGGTGGTAGTTTAAGGACAAACTTGAGTGAGGTTGGAAAGGAATGATTAGACAGAGGATGGGAGATAGCAGTTAACAGAAAAGGCTCAGTGGGGGATGTACTTCTTGGGTCAGTAGGTAAAATTTTATCTTCCCCAGAGCATACTGGGGCAATTCTACACTGCCATCATAGAGAACACCCTCACCTCTGCCATTACTGTCTGGTTTGGTGCAGCATCCTCTCAAAATATACAAAAACTATCAGATCAGCAGAAAAGGTCATTGGCTGCAGTCCATCAGCACTGCAGGACAAAGTGTCCAGGACAAAGAAATGATCAGGAGAAAACATTCTGGACACTACTTGTCCAGCAAACTGCCCTTTCTTCAAGCTCCCTACTGGAGAGCGCTATAAGGGTATTGAAACAAAATCTTTACACCATCTTACATGTTTCTTCCCACAGACAGATAATCTGATCAACTATTCTAGATATGGTTGACATCCACATCTCTCTCTCTGTCTATTACCCCTGTTACTGTAAACCACTTTTCATAATGTTGTAAGTACAGTACACGCTGGTATTTATATATTTAAGCACATTTTACTCCATGTCCTTACTTTAAACTCAAACTTTATTTTTATATAGTTCTTTATTTGTTGTAACTCTTGAAAGTTGTTTTTCATTGCATGCCAACACATCAGAGCAAATTCCTAATACTAGTAAACGTATATGGTGGATAAAATTGATCCTTAATTCTTGAAGGACATCAAGCTTGGGTGAGATTGAAAGAGCAAAATCCAAAGGTTTTGGGACTTGAGGACCAGAAGACATTGGAACAAATTAGCCATTCAGCACATCAAGTCTGCTCCGCCTTTCCATCGTCTGATTTGTTGTCCCTCTCAACCCCATTCTCTTGCCTTCTCCCCATAAACTTTGACGTTCTGACTAATTAAGAAGCTATCAACCTCTGTTTAAAATATACCCAATGATTTGGCCTCTACAGGCACCTAAAAAAAATTTCCTCTTCACCTTTGATCTAAAAAGGTGTCTTGTATTCTGACGCTGTGCCCTCTGGTCCTAGTCTCTCCCACTGTAGGAAATATCCTCTCCACATCCACTCTGTCTAGGCCTTTCAACATCCGGTGAGATCTCCCCTCATTCTTCTAAACTCCAGTGAGTACAGGCCCAGAGTTATCAAATGTTGCTGATACATTAACCCTTTCATTCCTGGGATCATTCTCATTCACCTCTTCTGGACTTTCTCAAATGTCAGCACATTTTTTCTGAGAAAAGGGGCAAAAAGCTGCTCACCATGAAGGCTGTGTTCACAATGATTTCCATGAAGAAAGTAATTTTCCTGAGCAGTTGGCGTGTTGATGTTGGGGAAAAACACCAAATTTTCAAGTAAAATTAGGAAGTTTTGGAAGAGTTAATTTTTTGATGGTAAATTAGCAACAACAGAATCCAATCAGAAACATCATCACTGCTTAGAGTGGAGTCAGGGTGATGAAAGTTTGATTACAGGCCAGCCTGGGGTTTGCAGTGGCTGCTTTGCATTACTTACTCTGCAGGCACATCTTCTTCTCATTACAATCTGATCAACTGAGAGGCCCCTCAGCTAGACATTTGTTGTCAGTCCACCTGCCCATGAGTGCCCAGTATTTCCCTGCATTGGCTGTCTGAGCCCAACTCAGACCGAAGCTCAAGGATTACCATCTGATGTAGTTTCCTTCTGCTTGAATCGGAAGGAAATCTCTGCAGATTGCTTTATCTGTTGCCTATTAAGTCATGATGAGGCTGTTTTCATATGTTGTGGATCCTCTCATCATCACTTAGAATCAGGTTTATTATCACTGACATATGTTATTTGTCCTGAAGAAGGGTCTCGCCCTGAAATGTCAGCTGTACTTTTTCCCATAAATGTTGCCTGACCCGCTGAGTTCCTCCAGCATTTTGTGTGTGTTGCTTTGTATTTCCAGCATCTGCAGATTTTTTCTTCTTTGTCATGAAATTTGTTGTTTTACGGCAGCAGTACTGTGCGATACATAAAGTATACCACTTTCTTAGAAGATTGCAAAGATTTGCAAAGATGCACTCGAAAACTTTGTATAGATGTAGGGTAGAGAGCATCAAAGCCTGGTATGGAAATGCCAATGACCTTGAATGGAATAGTCTTCGAAAAGTGGTGGATGCAGCCCCGTCCATTACATAAAAAACCCTCCCCAACACTGAGCATATCTACAAGGGGTACTGCCACAAGAAAGCAGCATCCATCATCAAGGATCCCCACCATTCAGGTCCTGCTCTCTTTTCACTGTTGTCATCCAGTCAAATGAACAAGAGCCTTAGGTTCCACAACACTGGGTTCAGGAAAAGTTATTACCTCTCAACTATCAGATTCTTGACCAGAAGAGATAACGTAATTTACCCCATGATGCCACAAACTACAGATTCACTTTCAAGGATTCTACAACTTCTTATTTCAGTATTTATTTATTATTATTATTATTTTGTTTTTCCTTTTTTGCATGCGTTATTTGTTGTCTTTTGCACAATCATGGGACAATTTTTGCAACAACCAATTAACCTACCCGTTACATCTTTAGAACTGTGGGAACAAAAAGGAGACTGGGAGAAAACCCATGCTTTTCATGGGGAGGATGTACCGAGACACCTTACAGAGGATACCTGGTTTGAATTCTGAACTCTGCAATGCCCTGAGCCAACCACTATGTTACCTTGGTGACTACTTAATGCAGTTTTGGTTGTCAGTGAACAGATAACCAGATTGAGTGAGCCTGCTTAGTGTGGCTGGCTTTTCTCTTAATCTTATTTATTTATAGTGCAGAATAGGCTCTTCTGGTCCTTCAAGGTGCTGCCCAGCAACCCGCAATTTAACCCTATCCTAATCATGGGACCATTTTTAATGACCAATTAACCAATCAACCGGTACCTCTTTGGACTGTGGGAGGAAACTGGAGCACCCGGAGGAAACCCACGTGGTCACGAGGAAAATGTATAAACTCCTTACAGGCAGCAGCGGGATTTCTTCAGCAACTGTCCAGAGGAATAATGTTTCGTATGGCTGTATAGAACCGAATGGATGACTGACAACAAACTTGAGAACTTGGAAAGGGTGCAGAAGAAGCTCACTAGGGATGCTGTCTGGTTTCAAGATTGTGAGCTACAAAGAGAGAAGGGATGGTCCAATAAATAGGTTTTATAAGGCATTTGTCAGACTGCATGTGAGCCGTTTTTGGAACCTTACCTAAGAAAGGATGTGCTGGCATTGCGGAGGGTCCAGAAGAGGCCCACAAGAATGATCCTGTGAATGAAAGGGTTAATATATGAGGAATGTTTGATGGCTCTGGGCCTGCACTCACTGGAATTCAGAAGAATGAGCAGTGACCTTATTGAAACCTACTGAATATTGAAAGGCCTCAATAGAGTGGATGTGGAGAGGATGTTTTGCATGGTGGGAGAGTGCAAGACTAGAGGACACAGCCTCAGTATAGGGGAGGGGGTGCCCTTTTAGAACAGAGATGAGGAGAAATTTCTTTAGCCAGAGTGGCAAATCTGTGGAATTCGTTGCCACAGGTGTCTGTGGATGCCAAGACATTGGGCATATTTAAGGTGGAAGTTGACAGATTCTTGATTAGTCAGGGCATGAAAGGTTATGGGGTGAAGGCAGGAGATTGGTGCCATGATGAAATGGCGGAGCAATCTCAATAGGCAAGTGGCCTAATTCTGTTCCAGTATCTTACGGTCTTCTGGTCTTATAGATGACAGAAAAGTGGAGGACTTTGTAGGAGGGAAGCGTTAGATTGACTCTTAGGTGGGCACATGGATAACAGAAAGGTGGAAGTCTGTGTAGGAGGGAGAAGTTTCATTGACCTTGGAGGGGGTTAAGTTGCATTGATTTCAGTGGATGTAGGTGAGAATATTGAGCAGCTGATGCTTTCATCTCACGGGGCAAATGATAAATTTCTCCCCCATTAATGTCATTTCACAATAAAGAAGCTGCATCCTTCATTTTGATTTTAGGGAATTATTTTGTCTAATAATGGTGTCACTGTGCTTTTTCATCTTTCAGGGCTGGCACCACCTACAAAGTGGCTGTGTCTGGGATGTTTGAAGACGGTGAAAGTGTGCCGTTGCTGGGAGAGGAACAAACAACACTGTATGACGATAATCCAGTGTTGCCTGTGGGAACTCCAGGTAACCAGTCCATTGGCTAATCAGTGTTGAGCAGGATGTGTTTTCTCTCCAGCCAGTGACATATTAGACATTGGTGTTTACAGCAAAATAGAGATAGAGATTATCACAGCATAGATAGAGAAGCTTACAGAATCAAAGAAGGATACAAGAGCAACATAGAAGGTACAGTTGATCACAATGTAGGAGCAAGAGTTTATAGCTACATAGAGGTAGTGTTTACTGCAACAGACAAGGAAGAAGATAGTACTGGGACACAAAAAATGTACAGCACAGCAGAGGTCCTTAAATCCGGGATGTTGTGCCAGTCTTTCTACCTACTCTAAGATCTATTTAATCCTTCCCTTCTGTATAGCCCTCAGTGCCTATCTATTAAATGTCCTTAATATACCTGACTTTACCATTACTTCTGGTAGCATGCTTTATGCAACAGTACTCTGTGAAAATACCTATGTCTGACATCCTCCCCCCCATACTTTCCTCCAATCACCTTAAAATTATGCCCTTTGTATTAGCCTCTTCCATCATGGAAAAAGTCTCTGAATGTCCAGTCGGTCTATTCCACTTGTCATCTTGTACACATCCATCGTGTTACATATCATCCACCATTGCTTCAAAGAGATAAGCCCTAGCTCGCTCAGCCTATCCTCATAAGACACGAAGAGCTGTGATGACTTGAAGACGTAGAAGAAGGAGTTTATCACGACCTACAGCAGGAAGAGCTTAGAGCAATATGGCAAATAAAGAGATTATATCAATTATAGGAGGAAATGCTTACGGTAACGTAGAAGACAGAGATAACAGCAATGTAGAATTTACAGATAACAGCAACATAGAAGGCTGAGAGTACACCAACGGAGAATTTAGAGATAACAGCAATGTGGAATTTAGAGATAACAGCATTGTGGAATTTACAGATAACAGCAACGTTACAGAAATGTAAAATTTAGAGATTATAGCAATGTCGAAGGTAGAGATAACAGCAACGTAGATGGAATTGCTTATAGGAACAGATTGCAGAAGGAAATGCTCTAAGCACATAGAAAAGAACACTCAGTCTTTGAAACCTATCACATACTCATTTAAACCTGAATTCAGTTAAGTTGTCTGATTTGTAGCATATCTTTGTTACCTTAAAACCCTGAACAAACAAAACAGATTTTCAAATAATGCCCTGCCTTAGCAACATTAATAATCGTCTGCATTAGACTTATTCCTGTAAATGACTACCTTTCGATGCCTGTCACAATGGTTCTATTTCCTACCAGTCCATTTATCTGTAGCTAACATTGATGTTAGAATAAATTAAATATTGTCTTTTTATTTATTTAGAGATTCAGTGTGGAACAAACCCTATTGACCCAACGAGCCAGAATGCCCAATGACTCGCGTACTTAACCCTTAGGTTAACAGGACAATTTACAATGACCAATTAACCTACTAACCAGTACATCTTTGGATGTCTTTTCTGTCCCCCAACTCTCTTGAGTGTGTTCAGACAGTGGCAGCAGTGTCGGAGGCTCTACATTGACTGTAGGATTTGTATTGGCTGTTTATAGGAGCATTCCAGCTTGTTTCAATCTCTCCACCCCTTCCCAATGTCTCTGTAAATTCTTCCTTTTCACATTACCTATTCAGATTTCCTAGATCACTACAGTGAAATCTGCCTCCGCTACATCGATGGAAGAATTATCAGACCCTTCCAGACCCTAAACAGTCACCGCATTAAATATTTTTTCCTGTTGTAATTCTTGATCGACTCTTTACTTATTGCCCAACCACTTAATTAAATTAAAATCAAAACATTAAATGCTGGGAACTGCCAGCAGGTGAGGGAGCACCTGTGGGAAGGGAATATTTCGGGCTGAAAGGCTTTGGATCAAATACTAAACTGTTTGCATCCTTGTCATTAAGTTCTGGGATTTAACCCTTCAATCTTACTGTCTTTCACAATACTTTTGAAGTAAGTCTATAATGCCTAAATCAGAATCAGGTATATCATGAAATAATTTCACCAGTAAATGTCATGAAATTTGTTGTTTTACAGCAGAAGGCATTGCAATACATAATAATTTTAAAAACTATAAATTACAATTAGAATTTTTTAAAAATTAAATTAAAATTCAATTAAATAAGTAGTACAAAAATAAAGAGAAGTAGTGAGGTAGTGAAAATGGGTTCATTGTCCATTCAGAAATTTGATGACTGAGGCGAAGAAGCTGATCCTAAAACATTGAGTGTGAGTCTTCAGGCTCCTGTACCTGTTCCCTTATGGTAGCAATGAGAAGAGGGCATGTCCTGGGTGATGAGGTCCTTAATGATGGTTGCTGCCTTTGTGAGGCATTGCATTTTGAAGATGTCCTGGATGCCGGGGAGGCTAGTGCCCATGATGGGACTGACAGAGTTTGCGAATTTCTCCAGCTTTTTCCAGACTGTTTCCTTCCATAACAGACAGTGTGCAACCTGTAAGTGTGGAAACAATATCGAATGAGATTGCTAGACGTGACTTCAGTCCTTATCTAGTTCAAGACAAAGGTTCCAAAAATTTAACACATTTGCTTTGACTCTGAGGGACTGTGGAAAGAGAGCAAAAGGCATCATCGAGCAGTTTCCTCGCAGAAATTACCATCTCCTCTCTGATAATCCAGGGAGGTAAGAACACAAGTACCTAAGAAATTGAAGCAGGAGTAGCCATTGGGCCTGTTGAACTTGCTCCACCATTCAATAAGATGATGGCTGATCTGGCCAAAACTCAGTTTATGTTAATTCTAGTAAATGAAAAGCCATAATTTAAAAGGAAATATTGTGGTTGGAAAATAGTTTTGGTGCAGTTGCAAAATTGTGTCACTGACTGGCATCTTAAAATTATTTCTAAAATAATTTTGTTACCGAGTCATGGAGCGTAGAACCCGGCCGTTCAGCCCACTATGTCCATACCAGCTAGTGGGCTCCTCCGAAATAGTTTATCAAGAACATTCTAAACTATGAGATATATTTTTTATTTTATTGACACATAATGTGGAATAGGCCCTTCTGGCCCATTGAACCATACCACAATCCCCTAATGTAAATCTAGCCAAATCACAGGACAATTACAATAACCAAATAACCTAACAAACGGTATGTCTGTTGACTGGGGGAGGAAACAGGAGCACCCGGAGGAAACCCATGTGGTCACGGGGAGAACGTACAAACTCCTTACAGGCAGTGGTGGGAATTGAACCCAGATCGCTGGTACAATAAAGCATTGTGCTAACCACTACACTATCATGCTACCTTCTGTAACAGAGACCTCAGAACTCAGAGCAAGAGACTTAATTTTAAGACTCCTAAGAACTACGAACTAAATTCTTAGTTACTTATCATCTGGCCCACTGAGCTTGCTCTGCCATTCAATAAGATCATGGCTGCTCTAGCCACAGGGACAACAACAATTGATGAGGATTGTGGCCATGTGATGTTTGTGCATGGCAGGTTTACTACGTTGGCGCTGGAAATGTGTGGCTACACTTGCGGGCAGCCCTCATATCTCTTAGGTTGTGTTGGTTGCTTACACAAGTGACACATTTCACTGTATGTTGCAACATACATGTGATAAATAAACCTGAAACTGCGTTTGAAGAGTAGCAGAGAGGGATTATATTACAATAGTTGTAAGAGCAATGTGGATCTATTTGAGAATATAGCACCAAGTAGCTAGAATAGAGAAATGTAGTGAAGGACGAGCAGCATAGGCTGTTTGACTCTTTATACAGCACGATTGAACCCCCTGGCACAATGCCATATTTGGATAGCCTTCCAATTACCCATCAAATCCAACTTTCCCTTTTCTCTTCCAAAGTGGATAACATCACGATTGTCCCTGTCTGTCTGTCTTCCTTCTTTTCTTGCTTCTTTCTTTCTTTTTTCTTTTTCATTCTTTTCTCTCTTTATTTTTTCCTTTCTTTCTTTGCTTTCTTTCCCTCTTCTTTCCTCCTTCCTTCCTTCCCCTTTTAACCCACCGAGTCGCACCACCTAGCAGCCCCCCATTTAACCTTTAGCCTACAATTTACAATGACCAATTAACCTACTAACCAGTATGTCTTTGGACTGAGAGGAAATGCATGCCTTGACGTATTTAGCCTTGCTATTTTGTCTAAAAGCCTCTTTGTATCTTCTCACAACTCACAAGGCGGCGAGCCAGTTCAGCAAATTAGAATCATTACAGAAACATCGACTCAGCCCTAATGAAGGGTCTCAGCATGAAATGTCAGCTCTTTACTCTTCTCCAGCATTTTGTGTGCGTTTCTCTGGATTTCCAGTATCTGCAGATTATTTTGTGTCCATGTCCCTCCACAGATGCTGCCTGAACTGTTGAGTTTCTCCAGCAATACTCCCTCATCCAAGTCATTGGTCTATACTGCAAATAACTAGAGCCCGGCACTGATCACTGTGCTACCTGCCCGGCTGTCTGGCTCCTGTGTATTCCTGTTTTCAGTTTCCTGTCTATTAACCAATTTTTGATCCATACCAGAATGGTGCTCCTAATCTCAAGGTGTGCCACGGAAACGTAATTGGCCTGACTAACTTCCGGAGTGCTGAGTTCAACTCCAGTGGCATCTGTAAGGAGCTTAAATGTTCTCCCCGTCACTGCACGGGTTTCCTCCCACATTGCAGAGACATACCGTTTAACCGGTTAAGGTTGATTGGTGATTGCAAACTGTCCTGTGATTAGGCTAGAATTAAATAGGTGGGTTACTGGGCGGTTCGGCTCAGTGAGCCAGAGGGGATTGTTCTGCACTGCATCTCTAAATAAAATAAGTCCCTTTATGCACTGTAGCAGTGCCTAACGTCAGACTATATCAAATGTTTTCTGAAAATCCTAGTGCACCACATCCATTGGCTCTCACTTATCTGTTCCACAAGAAAACCCAGGTTGGTTTCTTAAGCATGATTTCCCTTTTGTAAATCTGTCCCTGACTAATCAAGAATCTATCAACCTCTGCTTTAAATATACCCAGTGACTTGGCCTCAAGCTGTCAGTGGCAATAACTTCCACGGATTCACTACTTTCTGGGTAAAGAAAGAAATTCCTCCGCCTCTCCGTCTATAGGGACATCCTTTTATTCTGAGGCTGTGCTCTCTGCTACGAGATTCACTAGGAAACATCCTCTCTACGTCCAGTCAGTCCAGGCCTTTCAGTATTCTATAGGTTTCAATGAGATTCCTTCATTTTTCTAAGCTCCAGTGAGCACAGGCACAGAGCCATCAAACACTCCTCTCAAATTAACCCCTTCTTTCCTGGAATTGTTTTCATGAACATCCCCTGGATCCTCTCCAATGTCAGCACATCCCTTCATGGATAAGGGTTGTTTCTGTAACCACTTGCCTTACATGTAGATTTGAATCAGTTTAAACATTGTCAGTGAATGGAAGCAAGACTAATTGGAATATTTGTTGTAAAGTACTCATTTCTGGCTTCAAATGTTCCATTTACATGTCTGCATTGAGCCCATCTATTTGAATGAGTTTAAACAGGTCAGACAGAACTGGGTGTGCTTAGTGTTCATTTGAGTGGCATCAAGTGTTCCATTTATATGCCTGCATTAAACCCATCTATTTAAATGAGTTTAAACAGGTCAGAGAGATCTGAGTGTGTTAAGTGTTCATTTGAGATCTTCAATTGCACTGTCGCTGGGTTTAAGTGCAGTTATTTTCCTGTTCCCTGCATGCACTTTTTTAAGGATGCCCACTGTTGATTCAAATATTGAATTTTGCATTCGTGGTCATAAGTAGCACTTAATTATGTATAAAGCTTAATGATTATTGATTACGAGTCATATGTCTGTTTGCCTCAAATATCAATTTTGGTTATTTATAGAGAGCAACACATACACACACACACACACACACACACACACATACAAAATACTGGAGAAAGTCAATGTGTCAGGCAGCATCTATGGAGATGAATAAAAGGTTGATGTTTCTGGCTGAAACCCTTCATTTCTCTTCATTGATACTACCTGACTTGCTGATTTCCTCCAGTCATTTTGTGTGTGTTTGTGTGTGTTGCTCTGGATTTCTAGCATCTGCAGAATCTCATGTTAATATGGAAGAAGTTTTCCGTTCTCCTCCACCCCCTCCCTCATGTTTTACTCTGCTGCATTCAGAACTGTATGCCTGCTTAATGTATTTTGCCCATTTAAAGCAGGCGCCTTAACAAGCATGGGAGAAACACACCAAGTTGCAGAAAGGACTCCTCTGGAAATCACCAAAGAGTTATGGCTTGGTACAAAGGCAGCATCTGCGTGGATTTTCATGAGATCTGCAAAAATAAAAAATCAGTTATGTTCAGACAGACGCAAGCACTCTGCACATTCAAATAAAGAATCTTTTCAAGTTTTGCCCGTGTACTGTGGTCTTTGGCATTTCAGATATTTGTGCGGTGCGGTCTTCCACAGTTTGGTGCAATAGGAGTTTGTACAATATTTTTACATAGGTAGATTGAGGAGTATCTGTGCAATATTTTCAGTTTATAACTCAACCGTGGAATGTTTGTGTGATGATGTTGAGTTGATGCTTGATTGACCAGTGTTGAAAGTATGGTGTCTCAGCCATGACTCTTCCAGGCTTCTTCTCCAGAGTCCTTACATTTCATTTGGTATTGAATGTCTGAATTCGAAGGATCTTCAGAAATGTTGGGCTCTTTAGATAATAAATGATGCCGAATCCTGACAAAAGTAAAGCACTTAATCCAGAATGACTTGGCAAATGACAATCCAAGTGTATTTATCTTAAACTTCTTTGAATCATAAGTATGCACTTCAGACAAGAGGAAGCCCAGGCTTGATGGTAATTTGTTTATCTGACAATATTCCTGTTCTTTTGTGGTCATAATTCTTTTTCTAATTAATCAACTAAATTAATTATTAATACTAGAATGCACTGTTATAACTAAATGCTTGATCTTGCTTTATCCAGCATTAAGAAGGAACAAACTTCATCTAAATCGCTGTTGCCAAACTTTTCTTTTTGCTTCTGTAGCAATAACTGACGTAGAGTATTATTGTTAATGTACCATAGTACAAATTAGTTTAAAAAACAATTTACCTATTTAAAGGTAGTAAGCTATGTGGAAAAATATTGTTATCATCTACAAGAGGTATCTTTGTTACCTTTTACAAAGATATCTTGAACATCACATCATCCAAATAAAAAAGTGTGCAGGAAACAAAAAGTCCTTTCTGACTTTTCTCCCTCGAACTAAAAGAGAAGTTTGGTCAAACAACCACTGTTCCTTTAAGTTCATAAGGTTTTATGTTATGTCTCCAAACACAGAGAAATGCTTCAGGTGCTGAGTTTAAAATATTGTTGATATAGTGATTTGTGTCTCAGCAACTGGTGAGAGTCAGACGAGCAAAATAAATGGGCGTAAGATGAAAGACAAGAGAGGCATGAGGTGAAATTGGACTCAGAAACATACAATTGGCTCAATTTTGTTTCTACTCAGCAAAAGTAAAGACATTTGTAAGAAACCATTGTCTCTTATCACACGGTGTGCAATTTCATCTCCTTCTCCTTTCCTGTGATGAAGTTGCATGAATACCCTTTGAGTTTAGTGATACTTTTCTGCAGGGTTGCTACCTCAGGAAGGTCACATAGGTGAGTTTTACAGGGAGGCTTCAAAGTTCATTTTATTCTAGAACAAATTATGTTTTTTTCCATCGTTAAATAATTGTAACTTCAGTTGCTCCTTAACGCACAGGGCTCTTTCATGAAAGTATGCATGAGGTTTGTTTGAAGGTCTGGTCCTCCACACTGACTGTTTTCTGATCGTGGCAGGGCTGCAGTGTACCACAACGGCAGCTGCAGACATCGTGCTGCTGGTAGATGGCTCCTGGAGCATTGGGAGGCTAAACTTCCGCCAGATCAGAAGCTTCATTGGCAAGTTAATCCAGGTGTTTGAGATTGGCCCGCGAAGAGTGCAATTCGGTGAGTTTTAGTGATATGTGGTGAGGCTTCAGTGGCTTTATTTACTCCTTCATTTTTGCTGCGATACTGAAGCCATCCTCAGTAACACCTCCTATTCTGTTTTCTCTAACTTCCGATAATTTCTCTCTTTTCTTCCCTTCCCCACTCTCGCTCCCGTCTTACCCTTCTTTTCTCCTCACCTAACTATCACCTCCCTCTGGAGGCTCTCCTCCTCTTTTTCCCATGCTCCACTCTCCTCACCAATCAGATTCCTCCTTCTTCATCCCTTTACCTCTTCCACCTATCACTTCCCAGTTCCTTAATTCGTCCATCCACTCCCACTCACCCACCTTCCACTCACCTGGTCTTACCTATCACCTGCCAACTTATACTCATCCCCCTCCCTGCTATCCTCTTATTCAGGCTTCTGCCCCCTTCCTTCCCAGTCCTGATGAAGACTCTTGGCCCAAAACGTCGACTTTCCATTGATGCTGTCTGATCTATTGAGTTCCTACAGTATTTTGCATGTGTTAAGCTGGATTTCCAGCATCTGCAGAATCTCTTGTGCTGTTGTTTAATTTTCCTAGCTTCTGTTGTTACTTACTCATTGGTTTTTCGGTTGCTAAGGTCTGGCACAGTACAGTGGTGACCCAAGGACCGAGTGGAACCTTAATCAATACAAGGACAAGAAGAGCCTGCTTGATGCTGTGTCTTCCTTACCTTACAAGGGTGGCAACACTTTAACAGGTAAGCTATTTTACCTGCTATATCAGACTAGGTCATGCAGTTCCCTCAACCTTAAACTCAAAAGTCAAAGATCCAACGTTAATATCAAAATTCAAAGGTCGAGGTCAGATTCAGTATCAGGATTACTTTATTGCCAGTGTGTGAAAAGAATTGATTGAGGTTTGGTGCCAAGCATAAAACAGGACAATACCATTACAGACAGCACGACAGCAGCCAACAATTTACAAGACAACAGTACAAACAGCCATGAGCAATCAACAATTAGCAGAATGGTCACATGCATAAATGTCAATAATCATACTTAAATAAATATGAACACATGAACAGACTCTGTCAAACTGGATTAACCCTAATCTAAATCATGGGACAACATACAATGACCATTTTTGGACTGTGGGCATAAGCCGGAGGACCCTGAGAAAACACACGTGTTCCACAGGGAGGACTAACAGAACAGCACCAGAATTGAACTCCCTGAGCTGTAATCGTGGCATGCTAACCATTACACATACTGCATTATGAAGGATTCCACCCACATTGCTCATGGACTGTTTGTCCCACTCCTATCAGTGAGGAGCCTAGGCAGCATCCACACCAGGACCAGCAGGCTCAGAAACAATTACTTTCCCCAAGCAATATGGCTGATCAATATCTCCACCCAACCAACTCTACCCCTCCTACTTATCATTTCCTGTCAGAGTCACTTTACATACAAACGCTCCTGTGCGTAGTCACTTTATACAATCAATCAATATATTATCTTATGCATTTAATTTATTGTACTTTTTATTAATGTGGTTTTATCTTCTTGCATTTTTGTGCTGCTTTGGATCTGAAGTAACAATTATTTCATTCTCCTCTACACTTGTGTACTGGGAATGAAATGTGAAGTGCATAGTTGAAATTTTGAAGTCTGACAATACAACCCAGGAATGGGTAGTTCCAATGGTTTTCTGTTGCCTCTATTTTGTTATATCTTAGTGTATCTTCTCCAAGGTTGGATGCAACAATAAGGAATCTGATCATTTGAGATTGCTATTGAGTAACCAAAAAGATTGGTTGCTCAAAGCCAACTGAGCCCTGCTGTCTGTATAAGAGGCTAACCACTCCATTAGGTCAAATCTTAATACGAAACTCTTATCAGAAGCCCAACTCCAAGTTTATGTCACCATTAAAGAGGAGAGAACCAATTAGACATTTAAGTCAATCAGACACTTTAATTGATGATTGACCATCACAAATAATGATTGAGATTGAAGATTGACCATCACAGCTGATGATTGATCGTCACAACTGATGAGTGTGTTTGTTGACTCATCATGCCAATTGATAATTATGATTAATCATCCACAAATAGTGGTTGTGGTTGATAATTGATGATCAACAATTGGTGATTGTGGATCATGACTGATTATCAACAATATAGCCAGTTGTAATCAATTGGAGGAAATGTTGATTGTGAATAGATCCTATCCCCCACCCTACCCTGCCCCAATCTCCTGCATGAGAAGCTTTGGGCATGACTGCAGCTCTTCTGCCAGTTCTATCCCCCATCTTGTGGTCACTCCATTTGGATGAGTTCCCCACTGAGTGTAGGTTTTAGATTGGGTGGGGAGGTTGGGATTGGATGATTTGGAATACAACCAAGAACTTTCTCTCCTGTTACTAACTTTATCTCCCAAGGAAATTGTCTTTGGTAACTAATCTGTTAAATTTCTTTTTCCCACTGTAATTCAAAGGCATGGCTCTCAACTACATTTTGCAAAACAACTTCAAGGACGACGCTGGTGCCCGGCCAAACGCACGCAAGATTGGCGTCCTCATCACTGACGGAAAATCGCAAGATGATGTCATTAGTCCTTCGGAGACTCTGCGTAACATTGGGGTGGAGCTCTATGCTGTTGGTAGGTTGATTTGGCAAGTGAAACTGAGCCATTGAGAAATTAGAAAAGGTATAGTAAATACATTTGGGTTCGCTTTATTAGGTATAGGAGTGGGGCCCAATGTGGCCTTTCAATACTGTGGCCCATCCTCCTCAAGGTTTGATGTGTTTTACATTTAGAGATGCTCTTCTGCACACCAGTGCTGTAACATCTGGTTTTTTGAGTTAATCTTACCTTCCTGACAACTCAAACCAGTCTGATCATTCTCCCCTCATTAACAAGGCATTTTTACCCACAGAACTGCTGCTCACTGTATGTTTTTTTGTTTGCACCTTCTCTGTAAACTCTAGAGACTAGTTTGTGCGAAAATCCCAAGAAATCAGTAGTTTCTGAGATACTCAAACCACTCTGCCTAGATCCAACAATCATTCTATGGTCAAAGTCAGTTAGCTCCCATTTCTTTCCCATTCTGATATTTGATCTGAATAACAACTGAACCACCTCCTCTTCTTATTCTTCTTCTATTTCCAGCAGTTTAGAGGCAGCTAGGTGTATTACTGCCCTCTGCAGGATGTGCAATTAATTATAGAATTTCATGAAACTCAAATTCTCAAAAATAAACTAGTTGCACGCAGAAACAGAATAGTAAACTTTTCAATCAGATGGTGGTTCTCTTGGTGGCCGAACAAACATTTAATAGAAAAACAAAATATATTTAAGACTGAACCTCTTGCTGTATGTTTTTATGCATTGAGCTGCTGCCACATGACTGGCTGATTAGATATTTGCATTAATGAGCAGGTGTACCTAATAAAGTGGCCACTGAGTGTAGACTGGGTACTCAAGGAAACTGAGCCTTGCAGTTTGTATGAGTGGCCAACCATTCCATAAGGACAGCTAATAATGTGAAATTTTTGTCACAAGACCAATTCCAAATTAATGTAATCACTTAAGATTAGCAAATCTGTTAGAAATTTAAGTCTATTAGGTGTGACTTTTCATTCCCATTTTTGTAAAACTGAATATAAATTTCCAAATGGAGGAAAGTATAGTGGGATGTCAAAGTTAAATCTTTTACATGGAGAGTAGTGAGTGCATGGAATGCCCTGTGAGGGGTTGGTGGTAGGAGGCAAGTACATTAGGGACATTTGAGAGGCTCTTATGAATGATGATATCATCACATGGATGATATGAAAATGGAGGGCTATGCAGGAAGGAAGGGTTAGATTGATCTTAGAGTAGGTTGAAAGGTCAGTAGACAATTGAGGGCTGAATGGCCTGCAGTCTGCCATAATATTAATTGGACATCCCTTTAGGACAGAGATGAGGAAGAATTTCTTTAACCAGAGGGCCGTGAATCTATGCAGTTCCTTGCTATAGATGGCTGTGGAGGCCAAGTCATTGGGTATATTTAAAGTGGTGATTGTTAGGTTCCTGATTAGTCAGGGCTTCAGAGGCTACAGGGAGAAGGCAAGAGAATGGGGCTTACAGGGAAGATAAGTCAGCCATGAAGATGGTGGAGCAGTGTCGATGGGCCTCAGGGTCTAATTCTGCTCCTGTGGCTCATGCTTGTTGGAATATGCTGAAGGAAATCAGTAGGTCAGGTTGCATCAGTGGAGGGAAATGAACAGTCAACCTTTTCACCTGAGACCTTTCGTCAGGATGCCTCGGTCAGAAACATTGACTCTTCAAAGGAGATGCATGGAGCAATTTTTTTTTTTTTTGCTGAGTCCCTAGAAAGTTCAAAATGTTGTGTTGGTAGAGGTTTTTAGAGGATTCTTGGGTCAGAGAATGGAGGGATGTGGCTTTTTTGTTGAAGGGATTAGTTTAGTTTGCCATTAATTACTAGTGAAATAATTCAGCCACAACAAAATGTGCTTCAGGGCCTGCTGCTGTTTTTTTACCGTTTTTCACTCTATGCGGGCAAATAGAGAGATATAATTGTAAGACACGGGGAGAGCTGGATTGAACAGAGCTGCAGGTTTTATAGAACTGAAAGATAATAGAGGAGTTCTTGGTGAGAAAGGACGATTCAAGTTTATTGCCAGTCAACCACACATGTGTATACAGCTAAATGAAACATCGTTCCCCTAGGGCCAAGGTGCAAAACACAGAACATACAGTCGCACACATTGTTATGATCCTGTGCATACAGTCACAACAATTAATGATCTAATTATTATCAATTACTGCAAGTCCCTGATTGGCGTGACCTGGTTGGCATGAAGTGTGAGGTGCATGTATATGTGAGACAGTTTAATGTTACCGACACTAATACAAAAAGCAGTCGTGTAAATATGTGGGACAGTAGCAATAAGAGATAGAAAGTGACCAGTGCAGGATGAGAGTGTGTCTGAGTTGGTGGGAGGGGGGAGGCAGAGTGTATGTGTGTGCTGGGTGTTAAGAAGTCTGATATCTGGGGGAGCAAGCTGTTACCCAGCCTGTGAGTTCTTGCACTGTGGTACCTTCTGCCAGATGGCAGGACATCAAGGAGATTGTGGGAAGGATAGGAGGGGTCTTTGATAATACTAGAAACACTGTGAATACAGCACTTTTGAATAGGGGTGGGGTAGAGAGACCCCGATGATGCTTTAACTTGCCCTCAGGATCCAGAATCAGGTTTAATATCACTGGCATATGTTGTGAAGTTTGTTGGCACGTTGCAGCAGTCCATTGCAATACAGATAATAAAAACGGTAAACAATATGTAATATGTGTATAATAAAAAGGTTATGTGGCAGCAGTCCGTTGCAGGGTCTTGCCGATTGGTTGGATTTTTCGGTATATGCTGATTCTTGTCAATTCTGATGGTTTTTTTAGGTATTAAGAATGCGGATGAAACTGAATTGAAACAGATCGCCTCCGACCCAGACAGCATTCACATGTACAACGTGGCCGATTTCTCCCTGCTGTCCGAAATCGTTGATGACCTCAGCATAAACCTTTGCAACAGTGTGAAAGGACCAAGTACGAAACACTCTTCAGTCTCTTCTTTAATTAGCACTGCACGTTGGAGCAGTATCAAGGCCGCCTACTAACAATGGGTTAGCAGTTCAGGAACCGAATCGGGTCCAATGTCACTGGGATATGTCAAGAAACTTTTTGTGGCAGCAGAACATTGCAATCCATAATACTAATAAACTATAAATGGCCAGAAGTATATATATAAAACAGAAAATTAAATTAAATAAGCAATGTAAAAACAGAGGAAAATACTGATGTAGTGTTCATGGATTCATTGTCCATTCAGAAATCTGATGACAGAGAGGAAGAAGCTGTTCCTGAAATGTTGAATGTGTCCCCTCAGGCTCCTGTACCTCCTCCCTGATTGTAGCAATGAGAAGAGAGCACGTCATTCTCCTTCCTTGCCCTCAAAACCGTTGACACCCTTACTAACAAAGGACATATCAACCTCTCCTTTTCGTATACCGAATGATTTGGCCCCCACAGCTGTCTGTGGCAATGAATTCCACAGATTCACCACCTAGCAGAAGAAATTCCTCCTCATCCCTTTTCAAAATGAATGCCCTTCTATTCTGAAACTGTGCATTCTAGCCCTAAAATTCCTCACTGTAGGAAACATTCTCTCCACATCCACTCTATCTAGGATAGAGTGGATTCATTATTTTTCTAAACCGCATTAAGTCCAGGCCCAGAGCCATCAAACACTTTTCATCTGTTAACCCTTTTATTCCTGAGATTGTCAAGAACCTCCTTAGACCCTCTCCAATGCCAGCACATCCTTTCTTAGATAGGGGTTAAAAATGATTCACAGTACCCCAAGAGCAGCCTGACCAATGTCTTATAAAACCTCAGCCTTACATCCTTGTTTTTATATTCTAATCCTCTCAAAAATGAATGCTTACATTGCATTTGTTCTCCTTATCATCGACTCAACCTGTAAGTTATCCTTTAGGGAATTCTGCACCAGGACTCCCAGATCCGTTTGCACCTCTGTCTGAGCTGTCCCATACCTGGCTTGATCCTCAGATGGTACTTGGACCCAGAGGCAAAGCTGCTGGACATTTTAGTGTTTGCTTTATTTCTGTCTGCAATGCTCTCATTTGCCATAGGACCCTCTGTATTGACCATTGCATAATATCTGTCAATCTTAATGATATGTACGTACGATATGGAGAGCACGCCGTTACCCCTGCAGCAAGCTCCCCTCTCCATGCAGCGGAAGAATCCAAAGGAACGGCAGAGACCGATAGAGTGTGGCACTAGTGGCATTGCGAGGTTTGCTGGTCAACATTGAGCTCAATGTAGTGCTGCCTTAGATACACTAGCTTTGGGTTTTTCCTTGGGGTTTACTCCCGTGGCCTTTCCCATGACTGAGTGTAGCCACAAGGCAGCAGAGGTATGAAATGAGAGCTTTCCTCCTCCTGCGTGAGCTGCCAATCATGACTGATGAGCCCCATCTGCCCGAAGCGACTGGTTTAAGCTGCCAGTAACCTGCTTTTGCCCCTTCTGTCAGTTGAAATGGTTCCATCAGGCTTGGTAGCTAAGCCTATTTGAAGACCAGGAGCTGGGCTTGTTTATCAGAGGCTTTGAGATGCACCCCATTTAATGGGTAATGGGCATATCACCACTAAACCCCACCCCTGGTTATGGCAACCTTATAGAACCCATTAGACTTGGATGTTGAGGAAATGCTATGTCCATTATTCAAAAACAGTAGCTGCACTGTCTCGTACTCTATTCCAACTGATACACCCATTGAAAAAGATCTATTTTGCATTTAGAAGCTCGCTTAGCATTCTAGACTGCTATCCATGTTGTGGCTGCATCTATCTGGCTTAGAATTCTACTGCTGTAGTCCCAGGAGAGGAGACTGTGATGGGAAAACAGTATCTTGTTACTTCACGTACTTTCCAAGAGCAGGATTTATAGTTTGTCTCAGGTTACCCAGCATTAAAACTGGTCTGCAGCCTGGACTCAATCAGTGGTCCCTGCATGACCGCAGACCGCTGCTTCCTCTGGGAAGGCCAGTGGGGGGGGTGTGGAGGAGGACAGGAAAGTAGTTGGTTGCCAGAACACACACCTGTGTTCAAGTGGGGGCCATTTTCTTTCAACGAGAGCCAATTCATTGGCTTTCTGCTTTTTGTAAATTTGAGTCCCAGCTCACAGCCTCTGCGGTCAGAATCTTTCCAAGCAGCGTTTTCTAAATCGGTGAATTCTGTGTTTCCGTGGCAACGGGAAACACAGTGAATGCCCCACGTGAAATTTGACCACTTTGTTTCTGCCTCAGGACAAGGTGGAGGTGTAGAGAATGCTTCCTTGTGTGGAAGGGTCACTATCAGGAAGGGGGTCACTTTATTATCAAATGTTCACAACTGTGGCAATGTGCATCATATAGCAGCTCGTGAGTTGGGGCAGCACAGTGGCATAGAGGTTAGCACAATGCGTTACAGCACCAGTGATGGGTTCAATTCCTGTCGCTATCTGTAAGGAATTCGTACATTCTCCCTGTAATTGCATGGGTTTCCTCTAGGTGCTGCAGTTTCCTCCCACAATCCAAAGAACGTACTGGTTAGTGGGTTAATTGGTCCTTAAAGATTGTCCTGTGATTAGGCTGGGGCTCAATGGGGGTGTTGCTGGGTGGTGCAGCTCACTGGGCCGGAAAAGCCTGTTCCACACTGTATTTCTAAATAGATAAATAACTAGAAAGCACTACACTCATTTGTCCATATCCCACTAAACCTTTCCTTATCCATGCACTGCACCTGTCCAAGTGTTTCATAAACGTTGCTGCTGCAGTCACCTCAACCACATCTTCCGGCAGCAAATTCAGTTTAGTGACCAACTTCTGGGTATTGGGAAATGAACCTGGTCAGGTGTCAGATCTCTCAGTGGGAGAGCATTGTGGAGATGGTGATCATAATTCTATCTCCTTTACCATAGCATTGGAGAGAGATAGGAACAGACAGGTTAGAAAAGCATTTAATTGGAGTAAGGGGAATTATGAGGCTATCAAGAAGAAAATTGGAACTTTAAATTGGGAACAGATGTCCTCAGGGAAAAGTATGGAAGAAATGTGGCAAATGTACAAGGGATATTTGTCTGGAGTTCAGCATAAGTATGTTCCAATGAGACAGGAAGTTATGGTAGGGTACAGGAATCAGTGTACAAAGGCTGTAATAGATCTAGTCAAGAAGATAAGAAAAGCTTACAAAATTTCAGAGAGCTAGGTAATGTTAGGGATCTAGAAGATTATAAGATTAACAGGAGGGAGCTTAAAAAGGAAACTAGGGGAGCCAGAAGGGGCCATTTGTAGGCCTTGGTGAGCAGGATTAAGGAAAACCCCAAGGTATTCTACAAATATGTGAAGAGCAAGAGGAGAAGACGTGAAAGAATAGGACCTATTGAGTGTGACAGTGGGGAAGTGTGCATGGAACGGAGGAAATAGCAGAGGTACTTAATGAGTACTTCAGTATTCACTATGGAAAAGGATCTTGGTGATTGCAGTGATGATTTGCAGCAGACTGAAAAGTTTGAGTATGTAGATATTAAGAAAGAGGATGTGCTGGAGCTTTTGAAAAGCATCAAGTTGGATAAGTTGCTGGGACCGGATGGGATGTACCCCAAGCTATTGTGGGAGGTGAGGGAGGAGATTGCTGAGCCTCTGGTGATTATCTTTGCATCATCAATGGGGATGGGAGAGGTTTTGGAGGGTTGCGGATGTTGATCCTTTAATCAAGAAAGGGAGTAGAGATAACCCAGGGAAGTATAGACCTGTGAGTCTTACCTCAGTGGTTGGTAAGTTGATGGAGAAGATCCTGAGAGGCAGTATTTATGAACATTTGGAGAAGTATAATATGGTTAGGAATAGTCAGCATGGCTTTGACAAAGGCAGGTCGTGCCTTATGAGCCTGATTGAATTTTTTTTTGAGGATGTGACTAAACATGTTGATGAAGAAAGAACAGTAGATGTAGTGTATATGGATTTCAGCAAGGCATTTGATAAGGCACCCCTTGCAAGGCTTATTGAGAAAGTATGCTTTCTAGAGAAAGCTTTGTGGATCCAGAATTGGCTTTCCCACAGAAGGCAAAGAATGGTTGTAGACAGGTCATATTCTGCATGGAGGTCAGTGACCAGTGGTGTGTCTCAGGGATCTGTTCTGGGACCCTTACTCTTTGTGATTTTTATAAATGATCTGGATGAGGAAGTGGAGGGATGGATTAGTAAGTTTGCTGATGACACAAAGGTTGAAGGTGTGGATAGTGTGGAGGGCTGTCAGAGGTTACAGCAGGGCATTGATAGGATGCAAAACTGGGCTGAGAAGTGGCAGATGGAGTTCAACCCAGATAAGTGTGAAGTGGTTCATTTTGGTAGGTCAAATATGATGGCAGAATATAGTATTAATGGTATGACTCTTGGCAGTGTGGAGGATCAGAGGGATCTTGGGGTCGGAGTCCATAGGACGCTAAAAGCAGCTGCACAGTTTGACTATATGGTTAAGAAGGCATAGGGTGTATTGGCCTTCATCAATCGTGGAATTGAGCCAAGAGGTAATGTTGCAGCTATAGTCGGACCCTGGTCAGACCCCACTTGGAGTGCTGTGCTCAGTTCTGGTTGTCTCACTAGAGGAAGGATGTGGAAACCATAGAAAGGGTGCAGAGGAGATTTACAAGGATGTTGACTGGATTGGGGAGCACGACTTATGAAAACAAGTTGAGTGAACTCGGCCTTTTCTCTTTGGAGTGACGGAGGATGAGAGGTGACCTGATAGAGGTGTATAAATGATGAGAGGCATTGGTCGTGTGGATAGTCAGAGGCTTTCCCAGGGCTGAAATGGTGTCCACAAGAGGACACAGGTTTAAGGTGCTGGGGAGTAGGTACAAAGGGGATGTCAGGGGTAAGCTTTTTAATCAGAGTGGTGAGTGTGTGGAATGGGCTGCTGGCAACAGTGGTGGAGGCAGATACAATAGGGTCTTTTAAGAGACTTTTGGATAGGTACTTGAAGCTTAGAAAAATTGATGGCTATGGGGAAGACTAGTAATTTCTAAGGTAGGGACATGTTCAGCACAACTTTGTGGGCTGAAGGGTCCGTATTGTGCTGCAGGTTTTCTATTTTTTTTTCTGTGTTTTTTATTCTATGTAATAGCACCCTACGTTCACCTATGCTGCATTCAATAAAATCCCAACTGCTTAGTAACTCAATCACTTCAGACCAGCAACAGCCTTGTAAATCTGCTCAGCACTCTTTCCAGCTCAATGGAGTCTTCCCTATGGCAGGGCAAACAAAAATGAACCTCAGGTGTGACCTCTTCAACATCTTGCACAACTGCAACATAGTGCTCCAACTTTTAGAACATAGAACACTACAGCACAGTACAGGCCTTTCAGCCCTCTGTGCTGACCCATATAATCCTTTTTTTTTAAAAAAAGTACTAAACCCACACTACCCCATAACCCTCCATTTTTCTTTCATCCATGTGCCTGTCCAAGAGGCTCTTAAATACTCCTAATGTTTTAGCCTCCATTACCATCCCTGGCAAGTCATTCCAGGCACTCACAACCCTCTGTTTATAATAAAAAAAAGCTTACCCCTGATGTCTCCCCTAAACTTCCCTCCCTTAATTTTGTACATATGCCCTCTGGTGTTTGCTGTTGGTGCCCTGGGAAACAGGTACTGACTATCCACCATATCTATGCCTCTCATAATCTTGTAGACCTCTATTAAGTCCCCTCTCATTCTTCTACGCTCCAAAGAGAAAAGTCCCAGCTCTGCTAACCTTGCTTCATATGACTTGTTCTCCAAGCCAGGCAACATCCTGGTAAATTTCCTCTGCATCCTCACCATAGCTCCCACATCCTTCCTATAATGAGGTGACCAGAATTGAACACAATACTCTAAGTGCGGTATCTTTGTACTCAATGAATTAAACATAATTTAATATTTTAAACTAATTGACTCTCCGCTCCCCTCAAAAAATTATGAAGTGTATAGATAGAGAATGGATGCAGATTTTTTTCCCCTCTGGTTGGTAAGACTAGAAGTCGTAGGTTGAGGGTGAAAGGTGAAATGTTCAAGCGGAACCTGAGGGGGAACTAATTCACTCTGAAGGTGGTGACAATTTGGAATGTATGAACTGCCAAAGAAATGGTAGAAGCAATTGTAACATTTACGAGAAGTTTGGATAAGTACATGGATGGGAGGAGTATGGCGAGTTATGGTCTGGATGTAGGTTGAGGGGACTAGGCAGGAAAGTAGGCCAGCACAGTTTGAATGGGCCAAAATGCCTGTTTCTGTACCATAGTTTTCTAGGACTCTATGAGAAATAATGCAAGGGTGACTGAGAATTTGTGGAGTGGTTTGTAAAATGCTAGAGGTAAACACTGAGAATTTCCCCTGATGTGATGTCTGGAATGATCTATTACGAGGTTTTGAGAGACATAACCTGCAAAAGTCAAGTGAGAAATATTTAAGGATCTGTCCTATTATGTAGCCATAACCCTTAAATATTATTTTGATCAAAATGATCAGTTTAAAGGTGTCTAGGGAATTTAACACCGAGCCCTGAGTCACCAGACCAAGGTCATTTGATTCCAAACGATTGGTTTATTGCTCATTACAAAATGTCCCTCTGGTGCTTCCCATGTCCTGCTCCAACCCCTCTCCCTTCTCACTCTAAGTCCACAATAGAGACTTGGACTAGAATCATATATGTCATGAAATTTGTATTGTTATTTTATCTCCAGTGCAATACATAAAATTACTACAGTACTGTTGAAAAGTCTTGGGTACCCTTGATATATGTGCACATGGCTTTTGCATGCTACTGAATGTGTGGGAAACACTTTAGAAGAACTTTCCAAGCATCCATGATACTTGGAATGATTCCTCATTGAGGGGGTGGGGGGCGGAGAACAAGAGGCAGATAGAAACAAGAGTGACATTCCAGAGTGGTCAGTTCATGCGTCTTGAGCTGTGTCTTCCTCTGTGCTCAGAGTAAAGTCTACAGAGTGTGGTGGCCACGGCCCAGTACATTATAGGCAAAGCCCTCCTCACCACTGAGTACATTAACAGGGAGAGCTGCCACAAGGAAGCAGCATCCATCATCAAAGACCTCAACCGTCCAGGCCCTGCTCTCTTCTCACTACCACCATTGGGCAGGAGGTGTAGTAGCCTTGGGTCTCACTCCATCAGGTTCAGGAACAGTTATTATTCCTCATCCATCAGGCTCCTGATCCAGCATGGATAATTTCACTCATCTCCCTGACTCTACAACCTGCTGATACACTTACAAGGACTCTACAACTTCTACATATCATCAGTACTTTTTTTGGACAATTTATTTTCTTTGGCAGATACGTTGTGCGTCAATTTTTCTTTATATATAGTCTTTCCCAAATTCTGTTGTATTTCTTTATTTTCTGTGAATGCCTGCAAGAAAGTGAATCTCAGGGTAACATATGGTGATGTATCTGTACTTGGATAATAAATTTACGATGATCTTTGACTTTGTTGCTGTAGCTGGAGTGGATCCTCCAAGAAACCTGGTGACCTCTGAGGCCACCCATAACTCCTTCCGTGTGACGTGGGAGCACTCGGACTCGAGTGTGGATCGGTACAGAGTGGAGTACCATCCTGTGGGCGGAAGCAGGACAGAAGAGGTGAGTGGCTTTCTTCTGTCTCCATTGCATGGGCTTCTTGGCATCATGATTAACTTGCCTAAGAAGTAACTAGAGGCAGGGTGTCATTGATCTAAAGAATCCCACCAAAGTACGAAGCAAACTTAATCTGATTTCATCTTGTTGAAAAGAAAAGACCTACTAGATGTAACTGTGTTTCTGTCTTTATTTCGGGAGACTTGTATGTGACTCCAGATCTACATTCAAGTCACTGTCTGAAATAGCCCATCAACTTCCCAAATCTTAACCTGCATTATAGTATAGTAATGGAACTACACTTGGTGGTTACGGTGTTAAACACCTTCTGTACCTAACAAAGTGGACACTGACTGTATGTTCATGGTCTTTTTCTTTTTAAATCTTTATTAATTTTAAACAAACATAAATGAAACATGAATACAAGGTGTCTGAGAGTACATAATTAATAGTTTAAATAGACATTCAGATATATAATAATAAAAATATATAACCTCCCAAACTCAGAACATTAATGAACAAAGAAGCAAAAAGAAAAAAAAGAAAGACCCCAAAAAAAGAAAAAAAACCACTAACCAACACGAGCCATTGAATAATATTATGTACATTTACAGTAGTGCCAATAACTCCAAACCTCCATCCAAATAATTAAGGATAATATAAGTAAGGTTTAGGAAAAGACAATTCAACTCGTATGAAAATGTTGAATAAATGGTCTCCAAGTTTCTTCAAATTTAACTGAAGGATCAAAAACCACACTTATAATTTTTTCTAAACTCAAACAAGAGATAGTTTGGCGTTCATGGTCTTCTGCTGCTGTAGCCCATCCACTTCAACGTTTGACATGTTGAGATGTTCTTCTGCACATCACTGTCATAGCACATAGTTATTTGAGTTGCTCTGACCTTCCTGCCAGCTTGAACCAGTCTGGCCAGTCTCCTGTGAGATCTCTCATTAACAAGGCACTTCCATATACAGAACCGCCACCCACTGGATTTTTTTTTTGTTCTTTGCACCACTTTGTCTCTGAGTGTGGAAAATCCCAGGAGATCAGCAGTTTCTGTGATACTCGAACCACCCTGTCAATGGTCAAAATCACTTAGAATGGGAAAGAGGTGTGATCTAACATTTGGTCTGAACAACAACTGAACCTCGTGACCATGTCTACATGCTTTTATGCATTGAATTGCTGTCACATGATTGGCTGATTAGATATTTGCATAAGTGTGCTAATATAGCTAATAAATTGGCCACTGTGTGTAGAACAGTATAGCACAAGAACAGGCCCTTCAGCCCATCAAACTGTGCCAAACTAATTTAATTAACAATTAAACACCCTTCTGCCTACATTATGTTGGTTATCCCTACATTCCCTGCATACTTATGCGCCTCTCTCATACTTATCTGTAGCACCACTCCTGGCAGGACATTCCAGATACCCACTGCTCTGTGTAAAGTAACTAGGCCCGCACAATACACTGCTTTTCTTTTTATCCGTCAAGGTGGATTATCTCAGATTTTTTTTTGTGTTACAACGTGGAGTAGGCCCTTCCGGTCCTTTGAATCACACTGCCCCAGTAACCCCCGACAGCCCCAAGTTTAACCCTAAACTAATCACTGAACAATTTTCAATTAACTTACCTGGTGTGTTTTTTGGACTGTGGGAGGAAACCGGAGCTCCTGGGGAAAATCCACGCAAGCCTCAGGGAAGACATACAGACTCCCCATAGACAGTGCCGGAATTCAACCGGGAACTCCAACGCCCCAATCTGTAAGAGTCGTGCTAACTACTTGCACTACTGTGGTGTCCTTCATGTCCACTCAGTCTGTCTACACACCTCTGCAGATGTTTTGGCTCCCCAGCACAACTTAAGGTCCCATCAGCCCTGTGTGCTGCCTGAGACCTACCAAACACAACCTACGTGTGACAATAAGCCTATAGCACTCAATGTTAAGAAGATTAAAAATAAATCCTGAAAGCATGTACACCAGGTTCAAGGGCAGTTTCTATCCCTCTCTTATTAGAGAGTAGAACAGACCTCTTTTACGTTAAGATGGTCTCTAGGGTTCCTAATCTACCTCATGAATACCAACTGGTAAAATCCAAATCATTACAGTTTAGAAACACTATTGATTACTTTGAGTACTTTGCACTAAAATCGACTTCCTTTTTATCTAATTGTTCTTTCTTTTTAAAAAAAAATTATGCATTTGTTTTTCTCATAAATGCTGCTTACCTGATGCTACGTGCCTGGGATGCTGCGGCAAGTAAGTTTTTCATTGCACCTATGACATGTGGTCTGACGAACACCTCATAAAGCCTCAGCATTACACCCCTGGTCCTCTGGAAATGCTAATTAAATAAATGAATCTTCAGCGGTTGATTTTACATGAGGTCATTGGTAATGGATACACCAGACATTTGTCTCAAATTTCATTGAAGTCATTCAAATGGTTTCTTAACAAGCTGCACACTCTGTTGTAGAGGTGTATTGGCTATCTACATTCTACTGGTAAAAGTGTTTTGAGTGGCGGTGGGGTGGGGGGAGGATGAATTATACCCTGTCTATGCATTATTCAGTTCCTTTAGGACTTCTATTTCTACAGTACATCAGTTAAGCAACCTTCCTATCATCTCCCCCGGGTCCCCTCCCCCTTCCCTTTCTCCTATCGCCCGCTCTCCTCTCCTATCAGATTCCTCCTCCTCCTCCACTTAGCTGGCTTCACCTATCACTTTCTAGCTTGTTCTCCTTCCCCCTCCCCCTGCCTTTTATATTCTAGCATCTTCCCCTTTCCTTTCCAGTGCTGGTGAAGGGTCTCCGCCTGAGACGTCAACTCTTTATTTCCTTCCATGCATGCTGTCTAACCTGTTGAGTTCTTCCAGTATTTTGTGTCTGTTAATCAGTCTTATTTAGATGTGGCCATGTTCAACATTCGCTTGTAGATTGTGTTTTATAGGATTGCTTTTATATTTATTGTGTGCTTTTTTTGCTGCATTGGACCCACAGTAACTTTTGTTCTCTTGTGTACTGAAGACTGACAATAATCAGTCTGAATCTTGAATTTTGAACCACCACCTATGTGAAGAAAATCTCTCTTGGATTCCCTCTAAAGCTCCCATTTCGCACCTTCTACTACGCACCCTTCTTTTCCTCAGAACCTACTCCACTCCGGGTAAAACAAGTTAAGCCTGTCCAGTGTCCCATTATAACTGTAATGTCCTGTTGTATGGAGCCTTGTGGTGAACCTTCTCTGCAATCTCACCAGTGCAACCTCATCTTGATTTATGTGGCGACCAGGGCTGTGCACTACGCTCCAGTGTCTGCTTTAGTTTCAGGCTCCCATTCAGGTTAATTTATCACATAAACATGGAAACATACAGTGAAAAGTGTCACCTGATTACAACAACAAAACAAGCCCCTTTCCTCCGTCCCACCCACCCCCATGCGCACATGGACAGACCTCCTAGTGATAACGTTGTGGACAAGTTGATGTACAGTATATAAGCTAATCTTGTGTGTTTACTAAGTGTTTATTGTTATTCTGGTTGTGATTTGTGCTCAATCAGATCGGGAGTAACAATCACTTCGTTCTCCTTTACTCTCGTGCACTGAAGAATGGCAATAAACTATCTTCAGCCATGAATCTTGATACTATAATTGTGCCGACGTGCTGTTGCAGGTTCTTGTAAGTGGGAGAACAAGGACTGCGGTGCTGACGAATCTGCAACCTAACACGGAGTATGTGGTTAGAGTGTACGGACTGCTGGAGGGTGAAATCAGCGAACCGCTGGAAGGGATGGAAACCACTTGTGAGTCACCTACTCTCTTCTTTCTTGTACAGAAACAGAGTCATACAGCACAGAAACAGGCCCTTCGGCCCTACTTCATACTGACTGTGTTCCCAGAGAGCCGACCCATTTAATCACATCTGACCACAGCACCCTCAATCCCTCTTGTCCACATAACGAGTGCGTCTTCAACGATTGGGGGCACCACGATAGTGTAGCGGTTAGCACGATGCTGTTACAGCTCAGGATGCTGGGGTTCAGAGTTCAATTCCGGCATCCTGTGTACAAATTTGTACATTCCTTCCCGTGTGAACGTGGGTTTCCTCCGGGTGCCTCGGTCTGCTCCCATAGCCCAAAGATGCAGTGGTTGTTAGGTTAATTGGTCATTGTGACCAGTTCTGATTCTGGTCAGAATAAGAATCAGAATTAGGTTTAATATCACCAGCATCTGTTGTGAAACTTATTAACTTTGTGGCAGCTGTACAATGCAATACATAATAATAAAGAAAAAATGGAATTACAATAGGTATATGTATGTATATATTAAATAGTTAAATAAGTAGTGCAAAGATTAAAAATAAAAAAAGTAGTGTGGTGGTGTTCATGGGTTCAATGTCCATTCAGAAATCAGATGGCAGAGGGGAAGTAGCTGTTCCAGAATTAAGCATGTGGCTTCAGGTTCCTGTATCTCCTCCCTCATGGCAGCAATGAAAACAAGGCATGACCTGGGTGATGGGGGTCCTTATTGATGGATGCCAACTTTTTGAAGCATTGCTCCTTGAAGATGTCCTGGATACTATGTGGGCTAGTGCCCCTGATGGAGCTGACTAAGTTTCCCCCTCTCTGTAGCTTGATTCGATCCTGCGCAGTGCCCCCACCCCCAATACCAGATGGTAATGCAGCCAGTTAGAATGTTTTGCATGGTACATCTGTAGAAATTTATGTGTGTCTTTGGTGGCATACAATATCTCCTCAAACTCCCGTGATTAGGCAAGAGTTAAATCGGTGGGTCGCTGGGTGGTACAGCTTGTTTGGCCAGAAGGGCCTGTCCTGCACAAATATAAAGACAGTGAGTTCAACCACTTCTTCCGGCAATTTGGTCCATGTACCCCTGCCCTGCCCCCCACCACCACCATCTGCTTTTTCAAACAAAGGAAAAATAGATTTCTTCTCATTTCATTCATTGATTGTAATTTATTTTTCATATGTACACACATTGAAACATACCATAAAGTACAGCCAGAACAACTTGAGGATGTGCTGTGAGGGAAATTAAGTGTTGCTCAGCAGAACAATACGGAACACACCTAGTGACTCAATAATAAGAGCAAAAGAAGCCCCCTGTTCCTCCCCCCACCACTCACACACCCACCTACATGCATACTTGGTCCTCCACCCCAGGACAGGCTGTCTGTGGCCTCAGGCTCTGACCCACACTTGCCCTCAGGCTCCTTTTAAATCTTTCTGCTCTCCCCCTAAACCTATGTGTTCAAGTTTTGGACTTCCCTACCCTGAAGAAAGTAAAACTGTCACCATCCACCTTAAGCACAGGAGATTCTGCAGATGTTTGAAACCCAGAGCTACACGCACACAATGCTGGGGGGTGGGGGGGAGGGTTGGGTCAGGAAGTCGGGCAGCATCTATAGAATGAATATACAGTCCATATTTCGGACCCAGATATTTTTTGTGCATGTTGCCCTCCACCTTATCTAAGCCTGTGCTAATTTAAAATTCTTCGCTAAGGTCGTCCCTCATTCTCCTGTGTTCCAAGGGGGGATAAAAGGTCCTGGTCTGACCAACCTCTCCCTTTCGCTCAGCCCCGCTCGGCCTGGCAACATTCTTTATCGTGACTGTGAGTTCATGGATCAACAGACCAGTATCACTCCTTGTATCTGTTGGGTGACTCATGGCATCTCTTCAGTTTATTCTGGAGAGATTGTACTTTTTAAAATATATTTATTGTAGCTGAAGACCATAAGATATAGGAGCATAATTAGGCCATTCGGCCCATTGTATCTGCTCTATCTTTCTATCATGGGTGATTTATTAACCCTCTGAACCCTTCACTTTGTTGACCAGAAAACTGAAAGTAGTTTATAGATCTGTTGTTAGATTATAATTTTCGATGATTTTCTTTTGGCAGTCCCTATCCCTACTGTCAGGAACATTAATACTTATGCCATTACTCCGACCACGATGAACGTCAGATGGGAACCGGCCAGTGGAGCCTCAGGATATATGTTACTGTATGCACCAATTAATGCCACCACACCTGCAGAGAAAGAGGTAATGGGAAGCTTATTTTATTTTTACATGTCATTATGAGAATTAAAGACACATAGGGTGGAGGAGCAACACTTTCAACCTGAAGGCATGAACATCGATTTCTCTATTCTGTCATATTTTTTCCATTACTCTCCCCTCTTCAGTTCTCCACTCTAGCCCCCCTCTTACCTCTTCTCTTTTCCTTTATCCTATGGTCCACTTTCCTCTCCAGTTCTTTACCGTTCCACCTACCTGGTTTCACATATCACCTTCTAGCTATCTTCCTCTCAGGCCCCCCACCCAACCTCCTTTTTATTCTCGCAAACACGAGGAAATCTGCAGATGCTGGGAGTTCAAGCAACACACACAAAATGCTGGTGGAACGCAGCAGGCCAGGCAGCATCTATAGGAAGAGGTACAGTCGACGTTTCGGGCCAAGACCCTTCTGTGCTGCAGATGCTATGGATGCTGCCTGGCCTACTGTGTTCCACCAGCATTTTGTGTGTGTTGCTTTTTATTCTGTTGTCTTCCCCCTTCCTTTCCAGTCCTGAAGAAGGATCATCTCTGAAAGGTCAACTGTTTATTCATTTCCATAGATGCCGCCTGACCGGCATTTTATGTGTGTTGCTCTGGATTTCCAGCATCTGCTGAATCTCCTGTGTTTACAAAATTATTGCCAAACTATTTTCTCATCCCTGGACATTACAAAACATTTCAATTGGCTTCCTATTCCTTTAGACAACAAATCAACTTCTGCATTAACATTAAAAAATTAGGCTTAAAGATCTATGATTGGTTAAATTTATTAATTTTAAGATTATTGAAAATGAGTTTAATGTTATTTTTTCACTGATTCTCCAAATCATAGAACAGGAGAGCACAGTCCATGCCCTTTGCTTCATGACGTTATGCTGAACATTTCATGCTGAGTTGGCTGTCCATGATGGTTATTGTTGCTTCCCAAAATGTAATCACTAAGGGCAAGATCAATATGTGTTGCCTGTGCCCTGACTGACGTAGTGATATTGGGTGGTGAGAAATTTTCATGGCATTTACAAGGACATTGTTAAGTCTTGAGTTATAGGGAAAGTTTGAATATGTTAGGGCTTTATTCCCTGGAGGGGAGATTTGATAGAGGTGTACAAAATGATGAGAGATATAGATGGGGTAAGTGCAGGCAGGCTTTCTTCTGAGGTTGGCTGAGACTAGAACTAGAAGTCATTGTTAAGGATGAAATGTTTTACGGGAGCCTGAGGGGATTTTCTTCACTCAGGATGGTGAGAGTGTGGAATGAGCTACCAGTAGAAGTGGTGGATGCAAGTATGATTGCAACACTTGAAAGAAGTTTGGATAAGTACATGGATGTGAGAGGCATAAGAGATGAGAGTAGAATCAGGCCACTTGGCCCATCAAGTTTGTTCTGCCATTCCATCATGGCTGATATATTATCCCTCTCAACCCCATTCTCCTGCCTTTTCCCCGTATCTCTTCATGCTCTGACTAGTCTGACATGCTCCAGATAGAGTTGACGTAGATAGACTTTTTCCATTGAGAGTAGGGGAGATTCAAACAAGAGGACATGAGTTGAGACTTAAGGGGCAAAAGTTTAAGGGTAACACGAGGGGGAATTTCTTTACTCATAGAGTGGTAGCTGTGTGGAATGAGCTTCCAGCAGAAGTGATAGAGGCAGGTTCGGTATTGTCATTTAAAGCAAAATTGGTTAGGTATATGGACAAGAAAGGAATGGAGTTTTATGGGCTGAGTGTGGGTCAGTGGGATTAGGTGAGAGCAAACATTCAGCATGGACTAGAAGGGCCAAGATGGCCTGTTTCTGTGATGTAATTGTTATATGGTTATAGTCAAGAATCTATCAACTTCTGCCTTAAAGATACCCAATGATTCGGTCTTCACAACCGCCTGTGGCAAAAAATGTCACATATTCACCACTCTTTGGCTGAAGAAATTCCTGCTCAGCTCTGTTCTAAGTGGATGTCCCTCTATTCTGAGGCTGTGCCCTCTGATCTTGGACTCCTCCAATCTAGGAAATATCCCCTTGACACCCACTCTAGGCTTTTCAATGTTCGATAGGGTTCAATGAGATATCTTCCCCCCTCCCCCCCCCCCCCCCACCTCCATGTTCTTCTAAAATTGAGTGAATACAGGTCCGGAGCCAACTCCGCATACGTTAACCCTTTCATCCCTGGAAACATTCAGCATTGAGTCTGCCAATTAAGGAACAGACTAGGTCTTGATAACAATAACATAATTATCCACAGGTCCAACAGTAAATTCAGTTTTGTGTTACAAAAGTGGGTGCACACTATAATTAATGAAGTTCCAGAAATTCGGGTGTTATCACTGCTGTATTCCATGTCTGCATTTTGAGGCTTTGTCTGAAGCTCCCATCTTACCACATTAGCATAATCCACCCATTACTACCACTCACCATCCTTTCCCTCTGTAACAGGGAGGCAGTGACATATTAATCACATCGGTGTGTGACCTGGGTCACTTATAAGGCAGGCCAATTGAGTAAGAATGTCAGATTTCTTTCCCCGGAGGAGCTCGTAGAACCAGATGAATTTTACAACCAACTGGCAGCTTCCAGACTGTGTAAACCAAATTCAGTCTGCAATGGAATGTTGGAATTTCATCAGCGTATTGGTTTGGGCTTCTGGGTCACAAGCTGAATAATGTAATCATTAACACACACAAGATTCTAGAGAAACTCAGCAGGACAGGCAGCATTTGCAGAGAGTAATAAAGAGTAGGTCTGAGAACCGTTATCAGGACTGGAGAGGAAGCAGGCAAAAGTCAAAACAAGAAGGTGGAGGGAGAGTAAGGTGCCGAATGAGACTGAAAATCACTGGCATATGTCATAAAATGTGTTGTTCTGTGGTAGCGATATATTGCAATACATCAGAAGTAGAAAGTAAATTTATTATCAAAGTACATATTGTCATCAAAGGTTTCAAAGGTACATTTAATGTCAGATAAATGTAAACATTATACATCTTGAAATGCTTTTCTTCGCAAACATCCATGAAAACAGGAATGCTGCAAAGAATGAATGACAGTTAAATGTTAGAACTCTACCAGCTCATCTCCCTCCTGCACGTAAGCGGCAGCCAGCAACGATCCCTACAGTATAAACACAGACGTGCAGTTACCCCAAAGACTATATTGTTTACACGGCATTTGACATACCACAGGCGCTCTCTCGTCATCATTATGTGCCATGTCGTATAATGTGGGTATCATGGTCCCATGACCATGATTGCTTTTGGCAAGTTTTTCTACAAAAGTGGTTTGGCATTGCCTTCTACTGGGCCGTGTCTTTACCAGATGGGGGACCCCAGCCATTATCAATACTGTTCAGAGATTGTCTGCCTGCTGTCAGTGGTCGAATAACCAGGACTTGTGATGTGCATCAGTTGCTCATACGATCATCCACCATCTGCCCCCTGATCGGGGGCTAAGCAGGTGCTACACCTTACCCAATGGTGACCTGCAGGCTAGCGGAGGGAAGGAGCACCTTACAGCTCCTTTGGTAGAGACGTATCTCCACCCCGCTGCCCAAAATGTACACGTGCGTCACCATATGCAACCCTGAGATTTTTTTGCAGGCATTGACAGTGAATACAAGAAACACTATAGAATTAGTGAAATTCCACACCCGACATGACAGACCTACAACAAAGGTGCAAAAAACCCCAGCAAACTGTACAAAAAGAAGGTGGAAAAAGTAATAATTTTTTAATCTATAAATTACATTAAGATATACGTGTTAAAAATAAGTAAGAAGTGCAGAAAGAGAGTGGAGAGAAAAACAATGAGAAAAACCATGGGTTGCTTGTCCATTCCGAAATGTGTTGTCGGAGGTGAAGAAGCTGTTGCTGAAATGTGCATGCTGACATGCACAAAGCCACTCAATTATTTCTTGTCTTATCTCCGTGGTTGTTTATTTTTATTAGACCTAGCTGTTGCAGTTTTGAAAATAAATCTTAGAGTTACTTATTTTTCTCAAGTGTTAAGATTTCTGTATAATTGGCTGGGTTTCGCCTGATCTGTTGATTAAAAACTTCAGCTTGTGTTTAAATGGGCTTGACAAATGAAGACTCTCGGATGGACTGAGACACTGGAGACTCCTTGTGTTATTTATTTCTGTGTATGCAACCAGTGCCAAAGGTTTCCAAAGGCTGACATTGATTCTGGGCTTGTCACCAATAAATATTAGTCAGCAGAATGTTGCTGGCATACATGGACAACAGCATTGCATTAACACTCAGTGCTTAAACAAGATTATAATCAGCAGGCAGCCTCAAAGGCCATCCTTTAGAACACAGGACATTACAGCATAGTACAGGCCCTTTGGCCCGCAATGGTGTGCCAACCTTTTGAGTTTCTCATAGATCATTCTAACCCTCACTCAATCTACCCTCATAAGATGTGCTCTCTAGTCCAGACAGCATCCTGGTAAACCTCCTGCACCCTCTTTAAAGATTCCACTTCCTTCCTTTAATGAAGTGACTAGAACCGAACACAATACTCAAAGTGTGAGTATTGAGTGAGCTAGGATTTTTCTCTTTGGAGAGAAGGATGATGAGAGGTGACTTGGTAGAGTGGTATAAGATTATGAGAGCCATAGACAGAGTGGACTTTTTCCAAGACTTTTTCAGTACCAGAACGAAATCTGCTTCAGATGAGTGGAACAAAGTTTAAGGAAAATGTGAGAGGCAGGTTTTTTACACAGGGAATGGTGGGTTTTGGGGGTGGTGGTAGAGTCTGATACAATAGGGGCATTTACAAGACTCTTAGGTACATGGATGAAAGAAAAATTGAGGTTTGTGGGCCATGTCGGAGGGAAGGGTTAGATTGATCATGGTTTATAATGGTTAGACTAATAGGTTGAAGGGTCCTTACTGTACAGAAACCCCTCTATATTCTACATATCTGCAATTTTTCTTGTGTCGACTGTTATAGGGGAGTCACTTGCTTCGGCATCAGCACTGACCATACTTGGGCAATAGAGTCGCACATCACAGACCTCTGTGCTGTCTACCAAGGATCCCCAGAATCTATTTGTGAAATGTTGAATGTGTGTCTTTAGGCTCCTGTACTACCTCCTTGAGAGTAGGCATGTCCTGGATGATGGGAGTCCTTAATGACGGATGTCACCTTTTGAAGGTGCCCTCCATGCTGTGGACTCTGGTGCCCATGATGAAGCTGGTTAACTTTGCAAACTTCTGTTCTTTTTTCCAATCCTGTGTAGTAGCCCTTCCATACCAGATAGTGATGCAACCAGTCAGATTACTCTCCATGGTATATCTATAGAAATTAGTGAGTGTCTTTCCTACACACACCCCATTTTATCACTTTCAATAACTCCTCTGGTTCTGCCCTTCTTGGGGCTTGCTGACCCATGAGAAACAAAAGCAATAAAAAATGACAGTAGGAATAGGGCATTCCACCCTTCAGCTCTGCTACACCACCCAATATGTTGATGAGCAGCCCTTTATTTTAGTGCAGTATTCCATTACACTCCTTGTACTTCCTGGGAAAGATGTGCTGGCATTGGCAAGGATCCAGAGGATATTCATGAGAATGATTCCAGGAATTAAAGGGTTAATGTACAAGGAACATTTGATGGCTCGAAGTCTGTACGCAGTGGAGTTTAGAAGAATCTCACTGAAGCCTATTGAATATTGAAAGGTGTGGATAGAGTGGATGTAGAGGGAACATTTCCTCAAAATCACTGGCATATGTTATGAAATGTGTTGTTTTGTGGTAGCCATACATTGCAATACATCGAAAGTTCAAAGTAAATTTATCATCAAAGTACATATTGTTATCAAAGGTTTCAAAGGTACACTTAACGTCAGATAAATGTAAACATTATACATCCTGAGATGCTTTTCTTCATCGCAACCATCCATAAAAACAGGAATGCCGCAAAGAATGAACGACAGTTAAATGTTAGAACCCCAAAGTCCCCCCCAGTTCCTCCCTCCCGTGTGCAAGCGGCAGCCAGCAAGTGGGGGACCCCAGGACCAGAGAGTACAGCCTCAGAATAAAAGGTCTTCCCTCTAGAAGAAAGATGAGGAAGAATTATTTAGCCAGAAGGGTGGTGAATCTGTGGAATTCATTGCCATGGACTGCTGTCGAGGCCAGGTCATTGGGTGCATTTAAAGTAGAAGTTGATAGTTGAGGAATTAAATGTTTCAGGGGAGAAGGCAGGAGAATGGGTTTGATAAGAAATCAACCATGATGGAAAGGTGGAGCAGACTCGATGGGTTGAATGGCTTTATTCTGCTCCCATATCTTAGGGCCTTGTACTCTATGATGCCTTTTGTAAAGGATAAAAGAAATGTTATTCATTGCTGTCCATAACTCAAGAAAAGCTGTAGAAGGCATCCACAGAGGTCTTTTGAAAAGGATATTCAAAAGACTAGTAGACTGAATCAAACCTCAGATTTGCTATCTATTGCAAAGCCAAAGTAAATTTATTATCCCAGGTGTGTATATGTCACTATATACTAACCTGAGATTAATTTTCTTGCAGGCATTTACAGGAAAATAAAGCAATACTATGGAGTTTATGAAAAACTACACTTAAACTAAGACTGACAAACAATCCATGTGCAGAAGAAGACAAATTGTGCAACAGAGTCATAGAGCTATAGAACAGTACAGGACAGCAGCAGGCCCTTTGGCCCATCTAGTCCATTCCAATTATTACTCTGCTTTGTCCCATCAACTTGCACCTGGCCCATAGTCTTTTCACATTCAATCCTACAGAACCCCAGAATATTGAGCTGCCAGTCCTGCATCCTCCTGCAACCAAGTCCCACTCATGGTGACAGTGTCATAATTCTTTGTGCTGATCCATGGCTTAAGCTCATCTGCCTTTCTTATAATACTCCTTTCATTGACATATACACAGATCAGAATGTTGGTCCCACCCTGCTCACCGTTTCAATTCCTGACTTTGTATGTAGATAGATAATACTGAGGAAACGAGTTGTTGGGTCTTTGGGAGTGAGTCTGTCAGGTCTGGAATCGGTTCAGCATTCAGATCATGCAATGATTTAGCTCTTTTCCCAAGTATGTTGATTTAGTGGGCTCTTCAGCTCTGTTCACATCCATTCATAAATAAAGTGCACTTGAAGTGGCTCATTTAAGCTGTGGAATCCACAAAGGAAAGCCCTATTTAAAGATCTTTTTCTGCTCTCAAACTCAGTGATGTGATACAAACCCACAGTATCTGTCAGGAAATGTGGGGAATCAGGTTAGAGGTTGTTTTCTAATGAGCCTGTAATTAGATATCTGTGAGGACCTCCATTGGTCTGGGTTGGCCATGGATGTTGTGTCCCAGCTGTCTATGTGATATGAAGCCAGGATCCAGACCCGGGCAGGATGATATGGAGAGCAGCAGACTCCCCCCTCTCCACATGGTTGATGAATCCCATGGAACGGCAGTTTGGCATCAGGAGTTGCCAGTCAGCTTTGAACTCAGTGAGAGACTCCACCTCTGGCTGAAGTGTAGAGATAGTGGATGCATGCAGGCTTTTCTCCCCTTGGCCTGAGTAAGACTGAAACAGGGGGTATTGGCTGAGGGTGAAAGGTGAAATGTTCAAGAGGAACTTGAGGGGGAAACTCCTTCACACAGAGGATTGTGCGAGTGTGGAATGAATGAACTGCCAGAGAAATGGTAGACTCAATTGTAACATTTAAGAGAAGTTTGGGTAAGTACATGGATGGGAGGGATATGGAGGGCTATAATCTGGGTGTAGGTCGAGGGGACTAGGCAGGAAAATAGGCCAGCACAGACTGAATGGGCTGAAAGGCCCGTTTCTGTGCTATAATTTTTTAAGACTCCTTGAGGCATAACCCAGGGTGACTGAGAATTTGTATGGAGTTGTTTGTAAACTGCTAGAGGTGAGCACTGAGAATTTCCCCCGATGTGATCTCTGGAATGAACTGCAAGGAGATTTTGAGAGACATAACTTGCAAATGTCAAGTGAGAAATATTTATGGGTCTATCCCGTTATGTTGCCATAACCCTAATCAAAATTATCAGTTTACAAGTCACCAGGCCAAGGTCATCTGATCCCAAGCAATTGGTTTATTGCTCATTACAGAATCCGACTCCTCTCCCTTCCCCTTTTCCCAGCCATGATTCTCCTCTCCTTGCCCCCTTCCCGTTCTCAGTCAGAGACTCGTATCCCAATCAGTATTATCATTACTCATACGTCATGATATTTGTGTTGTTTTTTTTGCAGCAGTACAGTGCAATACATAAAATTACTACAGTAATGTGCAAAAGTCTTGGATACCCTTGCTATATAAATGCATAAAGCCTTTGTATGGTAGTGAATGTGTGGGAAATGCTGTGAAAAATAGTTAGAGGAGATATTAGATCAGAGTTTTCCTTCTCCTAGATGAGTTGCTGTTGACTTCCATCTGCCCAAAGAAATCATTCTAGTGGTTGCCAATACCAATACTATTAAATTTCACACACGTTCATTCTCATATGCGATAACTTTTTGATATACATTTAATTTTGTAATTAACAATTGTTGAAATAGGTTGGAATTTGTAAAAATGTGCAAAACAAACAGAGACTAATCCATTGTAATGCAAGAAATGGTCTGTAGTGTTCCATTGCTGAGGTAGGGTTGGGTTATGCAATTTGGTTTGAGAAACTAGTGGCTGTGGGAATGTAGCTGTTCCTGAACTTGGTGCTGCGGGACTTCAGACTTCTGTATCTCATGCCTGATGGCAGCAGAGAGAAAAGGCCGTGATCTGGATGGTGGGGATTTTTGACAATAGACTGATAACCACCACTTTCTTGAGGCAGTGTCTCCTCTGGATGGTAGAGATGGCAGTGCCCATGATGGGCCAGGCTGTGGCCAGTACTCTTTGGCCTCTTGCATTCCTATGCATTGGAACTGCCATGCCAGACTGTGGTGCAACCAGTCGGGATACTTGGTCAAGTATTTGGTGACATGCCAAATCTCTTTCAGATTCTAGGGGGTTTGTACATTCTCCCGATCATGTGGGTTTTCTCTTGGTGGCCCTGTTTCCTCCTATTCTCCAAAGTCAAACAATTAGGGATAGTAATTTGTGTGCTTGTTTTATTTGCAACAGAGGTCAGTATCACTTGAACCAGATGGATTATATCCCAGGGTTCTGAAAGAGGTAGCCACAGATATTGTGGAGCATCTTTCAGGAATCACTAGATTCTGAAATGGCTGTGGAGGACTCAAAAATTACAAATGTCACTGTATTCTTCAAGAAGAGGAGGAGGCTGAAGAAAGGAAATCGCAGCCAGTTAGTCTGACCTCAGTGGGTGGGAAGATTTTGGAGTCAATTATTTAGGATGAGGTTTTGGAGTACTTTGATAATATAGGCCATATTCAGCATGGTTTCCTCAAGGGCAAATCTTGTCTGAGAAATCTGTTGGAATTCTTTTTGGAACTAATGGGCAGGGTAGACAAAGTAGATGTTGTTTGCTTGGAAAGCCATTGACAAATAACTGCACGTTGAGGCTGCTTAACACGGTAAGAGCCCGTGGTATTTCAGGAAAGATACTAGTATGGATAGAAAATTGGCTGACTGGCAGGAGGCAGGAAATGGGAATAAAGGGGGATTTTTTTTGTCAACTTCCAGTAAATTGTGGCATTCTGCAGGGGCTGGAATTGGGACTGCTTCTTTTCAATGATTTGGGTGACAGAATTGATGGCTTTGTGGCCATTTTGCAGATGATAAGTTAGGGGGAGGGGCAGGTAGTGTTGACGAAACAGGGAGTCTGCAGAAGGACTTAGATTGGGAGGATGGGCAAAGAAAAGACAAATTGAATATAGTGTAAAGAATGTATGGTCATGCACTTTGGTAGAAGAAATAAAGGCATAGACTACTTTCCAAAGGAGGAGAAAATTCAAAATCAGTAGTGCAAAGGGATTTGGGTGTCCTTGTGTGGGTTCCCTGCAGGTTGAGTTTGTGGTAAGGAAGGCAAATGCAATGTTCACATTCATTTTGAGAGGACTAGAATAGAAGACGGATGTAATGTTGAGGCTTTATAAGGCATTGGTCAGACCACACTTGGAGTATTGTCAGCAGTTTTGGGCCCCTTATCTGAGCAAAGATGGGCTGGCATTGGAGAGGGTCCAGAGGAGGTTCATTAGAATGATTCTGTGAATTGAATGGTTAATATATGAGGAGCATTTGATGGCTCTGGGCTTGTACTCTCTGAAGAATGAGTGAAACCCATGATACCTTGAAAGCCCTAGCGGATGGTTCTGATAGCGGGTGAGTTTAGTTCCAGAGGGCATGGCCTCAGAATAGAGGGACTTCTACTTAGAACAGAGATGAGGAAGAATTTCCTTAGAAAGGGGGTGGTGAGTTGGTGGAATTCTTTGCCACGGACAGCTGTTGTGGCCACATCTTTAAGTAAAGCAGAAGTAGATAATTTTTTGATTAGTTGGAGTGTCAAAGGTTATGGGGAGAAGGCAGGAGAATGGGGTTGAGAGGGATAATAAATCAGCCGTGATGGAATGGCAGAGCAGACTCGATGGATCAAATGGCCTAATTATGTTCCTATGTCTTAATGTCTTTTGGAAGTTTGGTAACGCTTGTAGGTTGTCTCAAGCACAAACTTTGCTGATTTGATTTGATACAAACAACATATTTCACTGTATGTTTTGATATGCATGTAACAAATAAAACTAATCTTTAATCTTTAAAAAGGCCAAATGTAAAGAAAGGTGAGCTCAGAGATGAGCTGTCTATTGTGTCATTCTGTTTTACCTTCTGCATTGTCTGCTTTATAGCTCTGTCACAGAGTGTTAACACCCATACTTCCCCAGAGTTTTATGCCACAGTGAAGGGCCAGAGGGACCTACTCTGCACTGTATCACTAAATAAAATAAGAATAAAGTAAATAAATACTTTGTAGCTGTATCACTCTCTTTGCTTGTAAATTGTGGAAAAAATATAGAAATCATGTTAATTCACTAAATCTGCTCCAAAACATTGAAAATCAAAATGTCTGTGCCTTCTGAGACATGCCCTCTTCTCACTGCTACCATCAGATGCACACTCAATAATTCATGAATAGCTTCTTCCTCTATCCCATCACTTTTCTGTCTGGTCCATAAATCCATAAATTCCATCGTATTATTGCTTTCCTTTGCACTATTTATTTAACTTTGCTATTTATAAACCATTCAAAGGTGTGTTGGTGAGGGGAAGAAGTTGTTCCTAAAATGCTGAGTGTGTCTTCAGGTTCAGATACCATGTCCCCAATGGCGGTAAGGGGAACAGAGCATGTCCTGGTTGGTGAAGGTCCTCAATAATGGATGCTGTTTCTTGAGGCATTGCCTCTTCAAGATGTCCTCGATGATGGTGAGGATTCTGCCCACGATGGAGCCAGCTGAGTCTATAACCCTCTGCAGCCTCTTTTGATCTTGTGTATTGGCACCTCTGCACCAGACGGTGAAGCAACTAGTCAGAATGATTTCTATTGTACATTTGTAGACATTTCCAAGAGTCTTTGGTGATATACTAAATCTTCTCAAACTCCTAGTGAAGCATGGCTGCTGGAAAAATACAGGGGCAAAGTTTTGGTCCATTGATCTACAAATGGATTAGATTAAATGGATTAGAGACTGTCCAAAGGAGATCGAGCTGGTTAGTCCCTGAGATTTGATGGTTGCCAAACCAGGAGAGGCTGGACAGTCTGGGCCTGTGTTCCTAGAAGTTTAGCAGAATGAGGGATCAGCTTACTTAGATATACAAGTCAGAAGGGGACCTGACTGGCTAGATGCCAGGGGAGTATTACAAACTTGGGAACATATTTACAAAATAATGCTGGTCATTTAAAATGGAGGTGTCCAGAAAGATATACGACCAGGATTAGGTCAATGAACTTGTCAGTTCAGCTTCAACATTTTAATGTGGCTGATTTCTTTCAACACCAATCTATTGCTACTGTCTTGGAACTCTTAACTCACCCATCCTCTCTGTAGCAATCAAGAAACTATCAACATTGGCCTTAAAAACACCCATTTACACTTTGTTTTCTGGCAGGGTGGGGTAGAGCTTAACACAGTCACTTTACAGCACTGTAACAGCGAGGATTGCGCTGGGCAGCCCGTATGTGTTGCCAGGCTTCCGGTGCCACCGTAGCAAGCCCACAACTTACTGACCCTGAGCCATATGTTGTTTGGAATGTAGGAGTAAACCAGAGCACCCGGAGGAAACCCACGCGGTCAAGGGGAGAACGTATAAGCTCCTTACTGACAGAGGTGGGAATTGAACCCTGATCACTGACACTGTAAAGTGTTGTGCTAAACACTAAGCCACCGTACTGCTTTCATGAGAGAGAAGCAGGGTTAATGTTTTAAGTAGGGCACCCTTTATCAGAACTTACTTTTCTTTTGACAAGTGTCGTTGGGGGTCCAGGTAAGAATTTCTTACATGTAATTCTTCACAACGAGACCAACGTGGATAAAGATTTGACTCTGATCTGTTTCATTGTATAATTGTCATGATATTTGCAGCGCGACGGTTCACTTTTACTTACAGACGTTTCTTTTCTTTCAGGTGAAGGTTAACGCGGATGTTACTGATGTAAAGCTGACTGAATTATTTCCAAATACTGAATACACGCTTTCAGTCCACGCCTTGTATGGTGATGTCCCGAGTGATCCACTGAGCATGCAACAAGTTACCCGTAAGAAACTTTCTCAATACTTCCAGAATTATTCACTTTCATACTCATCTCTGAACTTTGCTGAGGGGAAGTGTGAGATCAAAGGGGTTGAAACTGTCTTGACAGCTTTAATTTATTTTGAGATAGAGTGTGGAACAGCTCCTTCTGGACCAATGAACTGGACCACCCAGCAAGTCCCCGATTTAACCCAGCAAGTCCCCGATTTAACCCTAGCCTAATCACAGGACCATTTACAATCACCAATGAACCTACTAATCAGTATATTTTAGGAGTGTGGGAGGAAACCCATGCAGTCGCGGGGGAAGAACGTACAACTTCATATGGATGTCACAACTCCCCGAGCTGCAGTAGTGTCACTCTCACAACTACATCACCATTGCACCCCTTAGAACAAGTTCACAATAAGTGGGTGAATTGAAATTAAGTAAAAAAAGGCCTGGCAGGAAATGATCTTCTCCGCCAAGGGGAATGCTTGCTGCAACCTGGAATTGGAGAGGGAGGAGGCAGCAGGAAACCAAATGGTGAGAGACACGGTCACAACACGCTCAGTGATAGCTGAGTAAAAATTCAGCAGGACACTGTATGCCCTGAGATATCGTGCAGGTAGACAGTAAGTAGTGAGGGTCACGACAAGGTGGGTTGTGAGGTCAGTCACTTGCAGGTTGTGGCAAAAAGCCAGTGGATATTTGCTCTGAATGTAAAAGAGTGTTGAGAGGTGAAGCTGAAGGTCGACTAATGGCTAATATGAGGGGGCATAATTTTAATGTGACATGAGGGAAGTATAGAGGTAAACTTTCTTCTACGCACAAAGTGTGGAATGCCCAGCCAGGGGTGGTGGTAGAGGCAGATACGTTAGGGGCATTTAAGAGATTCTTAGAAAGGCATGTGATTGATAGGACAATGGAAGACCACGTGGGATGGAAGGGTTTTAGATTGATCTTGGAGGTTCAGGAACAGTTATTACACAAATTATTAAATATGATTACTCTATTATTATAAAGAAATAAAAATTTGAAAAGGCCAAAGCAGATTCCTGTGGGAGGAAAGTATATTTTGGAAAGAATCGCACTGTGGGAAAAAAAGATAATTTTATTGTTATCCTGGAGTTTTTAAGCTAGATTCAAGATTCAGGATTGTTTAATGTCCATTCCAGCAAGAATGAAATAATTGTTACTCTAGTTCCAATGCAGCATAAAAATCACAATAAGATAAAGGACATAATAATAATAATAGAGGCACAATAAGTATAAATACATGTAATAGTGTATATTCATAGATTAATTGTATGTCTATAAAGCGACACCAGGCACAGGGGTGTACAGAGGGCGACTCTGCCAGGAAATGATAAAGTAGTAAACACGAGGAAATCTGCAGATGCTGGAAATTCAAACAACAACACACACAAAATGCTGGTGGAACTCAGCAGGCCAGGCAGCATCTAAAGGAGAAGTACTGTCGATGTTTCGGGCCGAGACCCTTCGTCAGGACTAACCAAAAGGAAAGATAGTAAGATATTTGAAAGTAGTGGGGGGAGGGGGAAATGCGAAATGATGGGAGAAGACCGGAGGGGGTGGGATGAAGCTAAGAGCTGGAAAGGTGATTGGCGAAAGTGATACAGAGCTGGAGAAGGGAAAGGATCATGGGGCGGGAGGCCTCAGGAGAAAGAAAAGGGGGGGGGGAGCACCAGAGGGAGATGGAGAACAGGGAAACAAATAAATATGTCAGGGATGGGGTAAGAAGGGGAGGAGGGGAATTGACGGAAGTTAGAGAAGTCAATGTTCATGCCATCAGGTTGGAGGCTACCCAGCCGGTATATAAGGTGTTGTTCCTTCAACCTGAGTTTGGATTCATCTTGACAGTAGAGGAGGCCATGGATAGACATATCAGAATGGGAATGGGACGTAGAATTAAAATGTGTGGCCACTGGGAGATCCTGCTTTCTCTGGCGGACCGAGCGTAGGTGTTCAGCGAAACGGTCTCCCAGTCTGCGTCGGGTCTCACCAATATATAAAAGGCCACACTGGGAGCACCGGACACAGTATACCACACCAGCCGACTCACAGGTGAAGTGTCACCTCACCTGGAAGGACTGTCTGGGGCCCTGAATGGTGGTGAGGGAGGAAGTGTAAGGGCAGGTGTAGCACTTGTTCCGTTTACAAGGATAAGTGCCAGGAGGGAGATCAGTGGGAAGGGATGGGGGGGACGAGTGGACAAGGGAGTTGAGTAGGGAGAGATCCCTGCGAAAAGCAGAAAGGGAGGGAGGGAAAGATGAGTTTGGTAGTGGGATCCCGTTGGAGGTGGCGAAAGTTACTGAGAATTATACGTTGGACCTGGATGCTGTTGGGGTGGTAGGTAAGGACAAGGGGAACTCTATCCCGAGTGGGGTGGCAGGTGGATGGGGTGAGGGCAGATGTGCGGGAAATGGGAGAGATAAAGTAGTGGTGGTTGGGAAAGTGGGGGGATGGGTTAGTGGGTCAAGATGTTGATTAGCCATACTGCTTGGGGAAAGTATCAGTTTTTGGGTCTAGTGGTTCTGGAGTGGATGCTATGTAGCCTCCTTCCTGATGGGAGTGGGACAAACAGTCTGTGAGCAAGGTCAGTGGGATCCTTCATGAAGTTACTGGCCCTTTTCCAACAACTTTCTTATGTATGTCCTTGATGGTGGGTGGTGGTGCACCAGACAGTTTTGACAACCAGTTGTAGAGCCTTCCGATCTGCCACAGTGCAGTGATAGAGTGTGTTTGGATGCTCACTACTGCATATTTGTAGAGGGATGTGAGTATAAATCTGGCATAGTCCAGCTCCCCTGAGCCTCCCTTAAAAGTAGTGGCATTGCTGAGTTTCCTTGACTCTGTAAGATATGTTCTGTGACCACAATAGGTTGTACGGGATGTGCACTCCCAGGAGATATTCAGACCAATGATAGATCACAACGAGCATCATTTTCAAATTTCATTTCACATGGAAACCTGCAGCATATTGTAGACCATTCAGCCCACAATGTTGTGCCGACCATGCAACCTCCTATAGAAACTGCCTGGAATTTTCCTAATGCATAGTTCTCTATTTTTCTCAGCTCTGTGTACCTATCTAAGAATCTCTTAAAAGACCCGATTGTATCTGCCTCTACCACCATTGCTGGCATTCCATGCACCCACCACTCACTGTGTGAAAATCTTACCCAGACATCCTCCTTGTACCTACTTCCACGAACCTTAAAACTATGCCCCATCATGTTAGCCACTTCAGCCCTGGGAAAAAGCCTCTGACTATCCACGTGATCAATGCCTCTCATCATCTTATACCCCTCTATCAGGTCACCTCTCATCCTCTGTTGTTCCAGGAAGAAAAGGCCAAATTCACTCAACCTATTGTAGTAAGGCATGCACTCCAATCCAGGCATCATCCTTGTAAATCTCCTCCTCACAATTTAATTAATGGAGTTTATTTTGCACCTGTGTCTCTTAGTTGAGCTCTTTTGTTCCATTCTGTTGGACAGTGCCTCTGCGTGGACCCAGGAATATCCGTTTCTCCGATGTCACTCACAGCAGCATGAGGACTCACTGGGATCGAGCTCCAGGCAGGGTCCTGAAGTACATCATCCGCTACGCTGAAGTGGGAGATGAGATCGCCAAGGAGGTGAGCTTACTTGTCCATTATGGAATGAGAAATGTGACCTAGTCCTCATTTTCAGCACCTTTTAATGAGTAAGTTTCACGGAGTATGAACCAAACTGAGCGACTCATTCAGCTCTTTCATGGAGCAGTCACATTGGCTTTGAAAGACCTAAACTGTTGTAAATGCGGCCAGCTCCATCATAGGTCCTAGAATTCACACCATATGGCATCAGAGCAGAATTAGGCTTTTCAGCCCATCAAGTTTGCCCCAGCATTATATCATAGCTGATTTATTATCCCTCTCAGCCCCATTCCCCTGCCTTCCCCTGTAACCTTTGATACCCTTATTAATCAAGAACCTATCAATCACAACTTTAATTACACCCAGTGGCTTGGGCTCCACAGCTGTCCCTGGCAATGAATTTCACATGTTCATCACCCTCTGGCTGAAGAAATTCCTCCTCATCCCTGTCTGAAATGGACGTACACTGAGGTTGTGCCCTCTGGTCCTCGTCTCACCCACTACAGGAAACATCCTCTCCTGTCTAGTAGCTTAATTGGTCACTGTAAATTGTCCTGTGATAGGCAGGGGTTAAATAGATTGGTTACTGGCCAATTAAAAATATTAAAAAACAGAGCTGTTACCAGAAGGTTGAGCATCAAAGGCTTGGATCATCTTCCTCAGAACATTTACTCTTGCAGCATCCACACCATGACCACTAGATTCAAAAACAGTTACTTCCTTCAAGCTGTTAGGCAGATTAACACCTCCAGCCATTACCCCACCCCACACATCACCCAGCATCACTTTATGTATATATAATCGGCCTCAGTTACTTGTACATTCAGTCTTATAGGAATGCTTTTATATTTGAGTCATAGAGTCAGAAAACTACAGCACAGAAACGAGCCCTTCAGCCCATCTAGTTCATGCTGAACCAATTAATCTGCCTAGTCCCATTGAGTAGCATGCCCAGACCATAGCCCTCCATACTCCTCCCATCTATGTACCTGTCCAAACTTATCGTCAGCGTTGAAATTGCATCCACCAGTTGAGCTGGCAGCTCATTCCATTCTCTCACTATTCTCTGAGTGAAGAGGTTTCCCCTCAGGTTCCCATTAAACATTTCACCTTTCACCCTTAACCCATGACCTCTAGTTGTAATCTCACCCAATCTCAGTGGAAAAAGTCTGCTTGCATTTACCCTATCTCTACCCCTCAGAATTTTGTATACCTCCTTCAAATCTGCCCTCAGTTGGCTGTCCCCTGGCAACATCCTTGTAAGTTTTCTCTGGCCTCTTTCAATCTTATTGACATCTTTTGTTATTGTGCTGCTGCAGATCTGGAGTAACAATCATTTTGTTGTGTAATGATGAATGGCAATAGAATGGTAAGACCATAGGACATAGGAGCAGAATTAGACCATTCAAATCTGCTCTGCCATTCCATTGAGGCTGAGCTTTTATCCCTTTCCTACTCATTCTCCTCCTCCTCTCTGTCATCTTATAAATCAAGATCCCCTCAGCCTCCAGTTTAAATACTCTCAATGACTAGGACTCCATAGCCATCTTCCATCCATGCTAGTATCTTTCCTGGAATACGATGGGCTTTTCTCTTGTTTAGCAACCTCATGAGGGGCACCAAGTGAAGGCCTTTTGAGAATCCAAGTAAACAACATCCACAGATTCTCCTTTGTCTACCCTGCCTGAAATTTCTCTGAAGCAATCAAAGAGATTCGTCGGGCAAGGTTTCTCCTTTAAAATTCAATCATTTTGGATAAATTTAAGACGGAACAAATTATTGGAGTACAACTCCCACATAGTCCACTATTATTTTTGTTAAGAGACATTGAAGGGACAATACCGAAACTTAAATTGAACAAGTATCAGAAAAAAATTATAAAAATTGCATTGGCAGTAGCCAAAAAAGTTATCGCAGTTAGTTGGAAATCTGATTTATATTTAACTATGGATCGTTGGAATAATGAAATACATAGTTGTATTCCATTTGAAAAAATTACGTATAATCTAAGAAATGAATATGATATATTTTTGAAAATTTGGCTCCCATACTTACAAAAGATAGATTTAAATACACAGGTCCTTTGAAGATAAAATTATAGTAATTGGGGAAAGTAAAAACAAATATTAAAATTATTTTGAACTCCATGGAGCATGTGAGGATCCTCCGATATCCAGGCAATCATTCTCTTCTTTCTTTTTTTTTCTTCTTTCTTTAGATAGGGGTTAAGGGGGGGGGAAGGGTTAAGGGGAGGGTCAATGTTATTTTTCTTACTATTTTATTATCACATTTATTCTTTGTAATTTCTAAAATTTAATAAATAAAAAGGAATCAATTGTGACTGTGCCCTGTTCATCATGTGCCCCCAAGTACCCTGAAACCTCAAACTTAATAATGGATTCCAGTGTCTTCCCAACAAAGTCAAGCCAGCTAGCTTATAATTTCCTGTCTTTTGACTCTCTCTCCTTTAAAGAGTGGAGTGATATTTGCAAATTTCCGGGCCTCTGGAACCATTCCAGAATCTTTGCTCTTACTATTATAGTTTAGAAGAAATATACTTCATTATCCATACAAACTATACTTTTTTTCTAACTTGACAGGTGGAAGTGTCTGGCAGCGACACCTCGGTGCCCCTCACAGGGCTGGTGTCCCAGACAGAGTATGATGTTTCAGTGTCAGCTGTGTACGACAAGGGGGTGTCCACTCCCCTGACTGGCCGGGAAAGCACCAGTAAGTAGGATCTTTCATCTTGTGTTCATTGCTTCACTTTTGCGTGTCACCCAACCTCAAAACCGTGGTAATGTGGAGAGATTGCAGAGTCTGGAGTAATAATGGGGCAAAGGGAAGAAGTGAAGTGCTGTCTGCTTGCCCTCGATGGGCAAAATGGCCCCCTTCTGTACTGTAACATTCCATGATTTCTGTGCAGGGGCAGCATGGAACTAGATGTAGAGTCGTAATAAGATGTAATATGGAATTGATGGTACAATCTGGCCTACTGTCAGTACCTCAGGACGCTGGAGCAGGGATCCAATCACAGACCCAGTCCTGTGCACACAGTGATATTAATTGAGTAACAAATCCCGACGTGCAAACAAAGTTGGTGTCGAAGTTCAGTCAGAGATCAAAACATTCAGAGAAATCCAAAAACCGGAATCGGGAAACAGGCAGAGTCGATATTCAGATGGGCAGAGTACAGATATGAATGCTGGAAAGTTTCAGGAAAATTCACTGGCACAATCTCACAACAAACAGGTGAAAACACAGGACTGAGATACACTGAGCAATAAACAGAGAGGCAGATGATAGGTGGAGCACAATGAGACACAGGTGGCAGCAATACAGGTAATAATGAGAAACAGTTCAGAGACGGAGTACTCAGTGATACAGGGGCCGGAGTAGAGCAGTGATACAGTGTGTTTGGATGCTCTCTGCTGCATATCTGTAGAGGGATGTGAGTATAAATCTGTGTAGTCCAGCTCCCTTGAGCCTCCCCTAAAAGTAGAGGCATTGCTGAGTTTCCTTGACTCTGTAAGGTATGTTCTGTGACCACAATAGGCTGTACGGGATGTGCACTCCCAGGAGATATTCAGACCAATGATAGATCACAACGAGCATCATTTTCAAATTTCATTTCACATGGAAACCTGCAGCATATTGTAGACCATTCAGCCCACAATGTTGTGCCAACCATGTAACCTCCTATAGAAACTGCCTGGAATTTTCCTAATGCATAGTTCTCTATTTTTCTCAGCTCTGTGTACCTATCTAAGAATCTCTTAAAAGACCCGATTGTATCTGCCTCTACCACCATTGCTGGCATTCCATGCACCCACCACTCACTGTGTGAAAATCTTACCCAGACATCCTCCTTGTACCTACTTCCACGAACCTTAAAACTATGCCCCATCATGTTAGCCACTTCAGCCCTGGGAAAAAGCCTCTGACTATCCACGTGATCAATGCCTCTCATCATCTTATACCCCTCTATCAGGTCACCTCTCTTCCTCTGTCGCTCCAGGAAGAAAAGGCCAAATTCACTCAACCTATTGTTGTAAGGCATGCACTCCAATCCAGGCATCATCCTTGTAAATCTCCTCCTCACAATTTAATTAATGGAGTTTATTTTGCACCTGTGTCTCTTAGTTGAGCTCTTTTGTTCCATTCTGTTGGACAGCACCTCTGAGTGGACCCAGGAATATCCGTTTCTCCGATGTCACTCACAGCAGCATGAGGACTCACTGGGATCGAGCTCCAGGCAGGGTCCTGAAGTACATCATCCGCTACGCTGAAGTGGGAGATGAGATCGCCAAGGAGGTGAGCTTACTTGTCCATTACGGAATGAGAAATGTGACCTAGTCCTCATTTTCAGCACCTTTCTTTTAAATTAGTTTTTTTAATACATTTTCTACATAACTACAGATAAAAAAATACCCAGATCAAAATGAAGGACATTGATACAGTGCAAAAATACGCATACAATAACAATCTGATACAGAGAAAGATAATTGAAAAAGCACCCAAATTGAAGACAAGTAAAATTAGTGTCCTCCCCAAGCCCCACAACACAAAACAAGAAAAAGGAAACTCCAGACCACCCACAACACAATATAGAGAATATAAATCAGGACAATCAAACCCCCAAACTGTGAATACACTTAGCAACAGAAGATATTAATGCCTACTACCAAAAGAAAAAGGAGATGAAAGCAAGGGACTGAAAAAAAAAACCTTAGTTAGGAGGAAGGTTATGAAAGTACTCAATAAAAGGTCCCCAGACCTTATGGAACTTTAAGTCCGAATTAAGAACTGAATAATGAATAATTTCAAGGTCCAAGCAGGCCATAATAACATTAAGCCATTGAGTATGTGTGGGCGGGGCAACATCCCTCCATCTACGAAGGATTAAACGTCTAGCCAGGAGAGAGGCAAACGATAATATTCGACACTTAGATGAACTCAGACGTAAATCTGTCTCACCCCAGAAACCGAACAGAGCAATTAAAGGGTTTGGTTCTAGGTGGTGATTCAGAATATACGATAACGTTATAAAGACATCTTTCATAATTTCTCCAAGCTAGGACAAAACCAGTACATATGAATGAGAGAGGCCTCGCCCCTTTTGCATTTATCACAAAGCGAACTAATGTCAGGGTAAAATCGAGATAATTTAGATTTAGAAATATGGGCTCTATGAACAATCTTAAACTGAAAGAGGCAATGGCAAGCACAAAGAGAGGTTGTATTAACCGATTTGAGAATCGAGTCCCAAGTCTCATCAGATAAGGAGGTATTTAAATCCTGCTCCCATGCCATTTTACTATTATCCACAGGGGCACGTCGTAAGGCTGCTAATTTATCTTGAATACTTGATATTAAACCTTTACCTAGTGGATTAATGGAAAGAAAAAAGTCCATAGCATTTTTCACAGGCATTTCATGGAAGTTGGGAATTAAAGGAACAATAAAGTGTCAAATTTGGAGATATCTAAAAAAATGAGCATTGGGTAGATTGAACTTAGCGGAGAGCTGTTGGAAAGAAGCGAAGCGATTATCAATAAAAAGATCTTCAAAATGTCTAATGCCCTTCCTATACCAATCATGGAATGCTGAGTCATACATAGTGGGTAGAAAAAGATGATTATGTACGACAGGGCTGGAAACGGAAAAACCGTGGAAACCATAAAATTTCCTAAACTGAGCCCAAATATGCAAAGTGTGTCTAACAAGAGGATTAACTATTAATCTGGAGAAACTACTAGGGAGTACAGAGCCAAGAAGTGCAGAGATAGATAGTTCTTTGGTGGAGCTCAACTCCATTGCCACCCAATTAGGGCACTCGGGTTGGCCATGGAAAAAAGACCAAAAGGTAGCACAACGTATATTGGCTGCCCAGTAATATAAACGAAAGTTAGGTAAAGCCATGCCACCCTCTTTTTCAGGTTCTTGGAGATAGACTTTATTAATTCTAGAGCGCTTATTCTTCCACAGATATGACAAAATAATAGAGTCTAAGGAATCAAAAAAAAAATTTAGGAATAAAAATTGGGATTGATTGAAATAAGTATAAAAGTTTAGGGAGAACATACATTTTAACAACATTAATACGACCTACCAAAGACATAGATAGAGGTGGCCATTGTACAAGACTCTGTTTTATAGTATATGCAAGATTAGCAAAATTTTCACGAAAGAGATCTTTAAACTTCCTTGTGACTGTAATCCCGAGATAGGTAAATTGATTATGGACTACTTTAAAGGGGAGATCACGAAATGTTAATTCTTGTACTTCTTTATTAATTGGGAAAAGTTCGCTATTATGTAAATTAAGTTTATAGCCAGAGAACTGGCTAATCTGGTCAAGAAGTGAAAACATTGGAGGTAAGGATGTAGACGGATTTGAAAGAAAAAGTAATAAGTCATCAGCATAAAGAGAAACTTTATGCTCAACACCCCCTCTCCAAATCCCGGTCAATTCAGGACAATTTCGAAATGCTATCGCCGAAGTTTCTATAGCCAAATCAAAGAGAAAGGGACTTAAAGGGCATCCCTCACGGGTGCCACGTTTGAGGTTAAATAACTGGGATTTCTGAAAATTAGATAAAACAGAGGCAGTAGGACACAAATACAGCAATTTGATCCAAGAGATAAAACTTTGACCGAAGTCAAATTTTTCTAAAACTACAAAAAGGTAGTTCCACTCTATATGATCAAAAGCTTTCTCCGCATCAAGGGAAATAACACATTCAGGAATCCCAGTTGGAGGTGAATATAAAATATTGAATAGACGCCGAATGTTAAAAAAAGGGAGACAGTTTTTAATAAAACCAGTTTGGTCATCAGAGATAATAGAGGGAATAATAGTTTCTAATCTATAAGCCAAAATTTTAGCCAAGATTTTAACATCAACATTAAGCAAAGAGATCGGCCTATACGAGGAACACTCTGTTGGGTCTTTACCCTTTTTTAATAAAAGAATAATAGATGCCTCATTAAAAGAGGGTGGCAATTTGCAGCAATCAAATGAGTCAGATAATACTGAGAATAACTGAGGAGAAAGAAGTGAGGAGAATGATTTATAAAATTCTTCGGGGAACCCATCAGGTCCAGGAGATTTCCCTGAGGACAATGCAGAAATTGCAAAAGATATTTCTTCTGATGATATAAGCGCATTAAGTTTGGCTTTAAAATCAGATGAAAGTGAAGGAATATTCAGATTATTTAAAAATTGATCAACAGAGATATTGCCATTCAAAGATTCAGAGGAATAAAGTCGAGAATAGAAATTTTTGAGTGCGTCATTAATTTCTAAATGATCCGATGTAAAGTCTCCGTTCTCCTTCCAGATCTTTGTAATATGTTGTTTGGCTTTGGAACGCCTCAGCTGATTGGCTAGAAATTTACCAAATTTGTCACCATGAATGTAAAAGCGACTCTTACTTTCAAGAAATTGGCGTTCGACAGGTTGAGTAGACAAAAGATTGAATTTAGCTTGAAGTTCTACACGCTTCTTGTATAGTTCAGGATTCTTAGTTTGAGCATACAGTTGATCCAATTGTTTAATCTGGTTAATGAGGTCTAATCGATATGCACAGGACTTTCTATTAAAATTTGCTGTATAGGAGATTATTTGACCCCTCAGGTATGCTTTCATGGCATCCCAGACAATCTGGGATGACACTTCAGGTGATGTATTAGTGTTAAAATAAAAGGTTATCTGATCCTTAATAAATTTTAGAAAATCATCATCTGATAATAAAGTCGAATCAAACCGCCAGTGTTTATTCCTCTGAGGGAGACCAGGAAAATTTAAAGACAGAGTAATTGGGGCATGGTCAGAAATCAGTATACTCTGATAATCACAAGAATAGACAAATGGAATGAGTTGGTTATCGAGTAAGAAGTAGTCAATTCTAGTAAAGGTATGGTGAACATGTGGAAAAAAAGAATAATCTCTCTCAGTAGGATGAAGAAAACGCCATATATCAGAGATACCATAATTAGAGAGAAACGATTGGATAGCTAAGGCAGATTTGGTAGGTGGTCTAGTAACAGAGGACGATCGATCCAAATTAGGATCTAACTAACAATTGAAGTCACCACCCAGTATAAGAGAGTATGAGTTTAAGTCTGGTAGTGAGGAAAAAAAACATTCAAAAAAATTAACATCATCAAAATCAGGGGCATACAGGTTTGCTAGTACAACTTTAGTATTAAGCACCTTTTAATGAGTAAGTTTCACGGAGTATGAACCAAACTGAGCGACTCATTCAGCTCTTTCATGGAGCAGTCACATTGGCTTTGAAAGACCTAAACTGTTGTAAATGCGGCCAGCTCCATCATAGGTCCTAGAATCCACACCATATGGCATCAGAGCAGAATTAGGCTTTTCAGCCCATCAAGTTTGCCCCAGCATTATATCATAGCTGATTTATTATCCCTCTCAGCCCCATTCCCCTGCCTTCCCCTGTAACCTTTGATACCCTTATTAATCAAGAACCTATCAATCACAACTTTAATTACACCCAGTGGCTTGAGCTCCACAGCTGTCCCTGGCAATGAATTTCACATGTTCATCACCCTCTGGCTGAAGAAATTCCTCCTCATCCCTGTCTGAAATGGACGTACACTGAGGTTGTGCCCTCTGGTCCTCGTCTCACCCACTACAGGAAACATCCTCTCCTGTCTAGTAGCTTAATTGGTCACTGTAAATTGTCCTGTGATAGGCAGGAGTTAAATAGATTGGTTACTGGCCAATTAAAAATATTAAAAAACAGAGCTGTTACCAGAAGGTTGAGCATCAAAGGCTTGGATCATCTTTCTCAGAACATTTACTCTTGCAGCATCCGCACCATGACCACTAGATTCAAAAACAGTTACTTCCTTCAAGCTGTTAGGCAGATTAACACCTCCAGCCATTACCCCACCCCACACATCACCCAGCATCACTTTATGTATATATAATCGGCCTCAGTTACTTGTACATTCAGTCTTATAGGAATGCTTTTATATTTGAGTCATAGAGTCAGAAAACTACAGCACAGAAACGAGCCCTTCAGCCCTTCCAGTTCATGCTGAACCAATTAATCTGCCTAGTCCTATTGAGTAGCATGCCCAGACCATAGCCCTCCATACTCCTCCCATCTATGTACCTGTCCAAACTTATCGTCAGCGTTGAAATTGCATCCACCAGTTGAGCTGGCAGCTCATTCCATTCTCTCACTATTCTCTGAGTGAAGAGGTTTCCCCTCAGGTTCCCATTAAACATTTCACCTTTCACCCTTAACCCATGACCTCTAGTTGTAATCTCACCCAATCTCAGTGGAAAAAGTCTGCTTGCATTTACCCTATCTCTACCCCTCAGAATTTTGTATACCTCTTTCAAATCTGCCCTCAGTCGGCTGTCCCCTGGCAACATCCTTGTAAGTTTTCTCTGGCCTCTTTCAATCTTATTGACATCTTTTGTTATTGTGCTGCTGCAGATCTGGAGTAACAATCATTTTGTTGTGTAATGATGAATGGCAATAGAATGGTAAGACCATAGGACATAGGAGCAGAATTAGACCATTCAAATCTGCTCTGCCATTCCATTGAGGCTGAGCTTTTATCCCTTTCCTACTCATTCTCCTCCTCCTCTCTGTCATCTTATAAATCAAGAACCCCTCAACCTCCAATTTAAATACACTCAATGACTAGGACTCCATAGCCATCTTCCATCCATGCTAGTATCTTTCCTGGAATACGATGGGCTTTTCTCTTGTTTAGCAACCTCATGAGGGGCACCAAGTGAAGGCCTTTTGAGAATCCAAGTAAACAACATCCACAGATTCTCCTTTGTCTATCCTGCCTGAAATTTCTCTGAAGCAATCAAAGAGATTCGTCAGGCAAGGTTTCTCCGTAAGGAAACCATGGTGACTGTGCCCTGTTCATCAGGTGCCCCCAAGTACCCTGAAACCTCAACCTTAATAATGGATTCCAGTGTCTTCCCAACAAAGTCAAACCAGCTAGCCTATAATTTCCTGTCTTTTGCCTCTCTCTCCTTTAAAGAGTGGAGTGATATTTGCAAATTTCCGGCCCTCTGGAACCATTCCAGAATCTTTACTCTTACTATTATAGTTTAGAAGAAATATACTTCATTATCCAAAAAACTATACTTTTTTTCTAACTTGACAGGTGGAAGTGTCTGGCAGCGACACCTCGGTGCCCCTCACAGGGCTGGTGTCCCAGACGGAGTATGATGTTTTGGTGTCAGCAGTGTACGACGAAGGGGTGTCCACTCCTCTGACTGGACGGGAAAGCACCAGTAAGTAGGATCTTTCATCTTGTGTTCACCGCTTCACTTTTGCGTGTCACCCAACCTCAAAACCGTGGTAATGTGGAGAAATTGCAGAGTCCGGAGTAATAATGGGGCAAAGGGAAGAAGTGAAGTGCTGTCTGCTTGCCCTCAATGGGCAAAATGGCCCCCTTCTGTACTGTAACATTCCATGATTTCTGTGCAGGGGCAGCATGGAACTAGATGTAGAGTCGTAATAAGATGTAATATGGAATTGATGGTACAATCTGGCCTACTGTCAGTACCTCAGGACGCTGGAGCAGGGATCCAATCACAGACCCAGTCCTGTGCACACAGTGATATTAATTGAGTAACAAATCCCGATGTGCAAACAAAGTTGGTGTCGAAGTTCAGTCAGAGATCAAAACATCCAGAGAAATCCAAAAACCGGAATCGGGAAACAGGCAGAGTCGATATTCAGATGGGCAGAGTACAGATATGAATGCTGGAAAGGTTCAGGAAAATTCACTGGCACAATCTCACAACAAACAGGTGAAAACACAGGACTGAGATACACTGAGCAATAAACAGAGAGGCAGATGATAGGTGGAGCACAATGAGACACAGGTGGCAGCAATACAGGTAATAATGAGAAACAGTTCAGAGACGGAGTACTCAGTGATACAGGGGCCGGCGTAGGGAAGGAGCGGGGACAGGAGCACATGGCAATACAAAACCACAGACTGACAGCTAGGGGGAAACACACAAAAAGACAGAGTTCAACTGGAGGTACTGACACACCTTCAATACAGTTGTTCATAAATGTTATTGTATTTCTTTGTTCTACTGAGAATCTATGCAAAAAGTAAACCTTAGGGTGGTATATAGTGATGTATATGTTCTTTGACAATAAACTTACTTTGAACTTAGGTTGATTTGCTCCTACCCTTTCTCCCATGGTCTTTCTCCCATTGTCCTCTCTTTTGGGATTCCTTCTTCTTCAGCCCCTTACCTTTTCTCAGCTCCATCCCATCTCCGCCACCCACTCATCTTCCCCCTCAGCTGGTCTCACCCATCACCTACCAGTTTTTTCTCCTTCCCCACCCCCTTCTTCTTCTTGCTTCTTCCCCTTTCCCTTCCAGTCCCAATGAAGGGACTCGGCCCACAACATCCCCTCCGTAGATGCTGCCTGACTTGTTCAGTTCCTCCAGCATTTTGTGTGTCGTTGTTCAATGTTTCCAGCATGTCTGGTGTTTTTTTTTTAAGAAGAATTATTATACTCGGCTCTCTTTTCGTTTGCATTTAACGGCATACCTTTTGAGAGTTTCTGATTCTGTGATCTACCTCACTGACTCAGCAGGTAATATTCTGTGCAGGTTGCTGCAGCATAGTGAGTTTCAAACCACATCTGTACTCCATCTCAGAGCCAAAAGAAATACACACGGTTTAAATTAGGTGCTTGGAATGCCTAACGATTCCATTTTCCTGTTTCAGCCATCATTTCTTTCGAATTATGCAAAATAAACGCTGAGATGACAGTGCTTTCAGGAAAAATAATTCCCTGCTTTAAGCAAACATGCAGATTTTCCCAAAAGAGAATGGAAAATATTCGGAGCAAAGAGGTGCAGAGTAACTGTATGATGTGTGTGACATTGTGTCTATCCCTGAAGGGCCGTGAAAGCAATAAAGACGCCCATTAAAGGTTTTGGTATTCATCCAGATATGTGGTGATATCAGATTCAGTACAGCTAGGAAATAAAGTGTAAGATGGAGACCGGAACCAGACCCCTAAAAAGCTTGCCAGACGGTCTGCTAAGAGTGAAGGCAAGAGATGAAACGCAGTGTTTAATTGCTTCTGATGTCTCGCGGACCAGCTAAGAGAGGATAGTGTAGCCTTTCCTGCAGAGATTAAGAGTTGCTTTGGATGGCTCTCCGATGCACAATTATAAATCAATTTGATCAAATGGCACATGAATGAAAGAAAAATGGAGGGCTTTGTACTAAGGAAGTGTTAAATTTTACTCCAGTGAGTACAGGCTCTGAGCCATCTGACGCTCTTAATACAATAGCCGTTTTGTTCCTGGACTCCTTCTCATTAACCTTCACTGTCCCCTCTGCAGCGACAGCAAGTCTTTTCTTAGATATGGGGCCCAAAATATTTCACTTTGCATAATTCTCAAAATGGCAGTGATCTGGACATTGAAATCTGGGGGCCCTGATAAGAGGCCTGTTCTTTCCGATGGAACTTGCTGTTCGTCTGGGAAAAGCCTGCTCATCCAACCCAGTCACAGTCAGTGACTTCAGAAAGAGTGCTCTGCACATCAATCATCTGGGATGTGGGAAGAGCGATTGTTTAGAATTCCTCATTCTGATACTTCTCTTATGCTCAGGGTTGTATTTAAGACATCAGTGCAGAATTTGGCCATTTGGCCCATCGAGTCTGCTCTGCCATTTAATCATGCCTGATCCACTTTCCCTCCCTACTGTTCTCCCTTCTCCCTATATCTCTTAATGCCCTGACTAATCAAGAATCTATTAACCTCTACTCTAAATATATATAAAAAGATTTGTCCTCTACGGCCTCTTGTGGAAACTAGTTCCGCAGATTCACCACTCCCTGGCTAAAGAAATTCCTCCTCATCTCCGTTCTAAAAGGGCACTCCTCTCTTTTGAGGTTGTGTCCTCTGGTTCCAGACTCCCCCACCATAGGAAACATCCTCTACACATGCACTCTATTGAAGTTTTTCAATATTTGGTTGGTTTCAATGAGGTCACTCCTCATTCCTCTGAACTCCAATGAGTGCAGGCCCAGAGCCATCAAGCACTCCTCATATGTCAACTGGATTAGGTATCTGTCTGAGATTTGCCCCACTATTTCTTCAGGGCTGTATGCTGTGGTGTTAATGACATTGTGTTTCTGTGTAGCTTCATTTTGCCTCTTCCTCCTTCTGCAGGGGTGGTCCCAGCACCAACTAATCTTCGCTTCTCGGACGTCGGGGAGACGCGGTTCCGCGTTCACTGGAACCATGGAGCACAAGATGTGGCCCTCTACAGACTGACCTGGGTTCCATCGGGTAGAGGCAACAAAGAGGAGGTAGAGGAAACAATTCTCTTGTGACCTCAACTGCAGTTTTAATTCTTGTAAAAAGAGCATGTGAAGTGTCATTGTCAAAATGTCCTGCCTATACAGAATCTGATCTTTCCTTTGTCTTCCAATTCATCCCTTTGTCATCCCTTCCACCTCTTGCTGACGTTGCTAATTCATCCACTTAAATAGATATTATTATAATGTATGCATTGAATCAATATATTTGAATGAATTTTCCACTTTGAGTCCAGATCCATAGATTTCTAACAGTATTAAGAATGGACAATCCCTCCTCTCTCTGATGAATGGCAGTAGCCATTCTCTGAGATTAGCTGGTATCCAGCAGAGGTCAAGATGGGTTTCTGGTATACACAGAATCTCACTGGAGCTTTGCGAAAAAGCCAATGGCTTTTATTTTTAAACCATCTTAGCTTTTCAGATGATATTAGAGCATAGAACAGCACAGGAACAATCAAATTCAAATTTGTTGTCAGATTCAGAATCATTTTCAGCTTTATTTATTATATAGGGTGGCAGGTTGGAAATGCGTCTCTATCAAAGGAGGTGTAAAGTGCTCTTTCCCACCAGTAACCTCCAGATCACCCTTGGGCAAGGTTAGCCCACTCAGTAAGGGTCACATGAAGGTGGTGGATGGTCGTGAATATTACAAGTCCTGGTTATGTGACTACTGATGTCAGGCAGACAATCTCTGAAGAGTATTGATAATGGGTGGAGTCACCCATCTTGTAAGGACACTGCCCCGAAGAAGGCAATAGCAAACCACTTCTGTAGAAAAATTTGCCAAGAACAATCATGGTCATGAAATAAAACCATGATTGCTCATGTCATATGATACGGCACATCATGATGATGATGATGACATTGAAACGTCCAGTGAGGTGAGTCTGGCTGAACAACACAAAGCATGATGAAATAGAACGCAACACAGTACACAATGAACAATTCCATTCCCCCCCCCCCCCCCCACACACTCACACTCATTCACTCACTCCTCCAACCCAGATATCTGCCATCGTTGGCCCTCAGGGTCTTGTAGATTCACGGACATTGTGTTTCAGCTTACCCAGTGGACTCACAGAGACTCATAGAGCCGTGCTTCTGCGGACATCCAAACAATGGAATTTAAGCAGACAAATTTTTATTTACAATTGAGGCTATATGCCAGATGAAAGATGATACTTACAAACTCCTCAATTGGGTCTCTGACTGTTGGAGCGTATACAATCCTGTACTGTTGGACCGGCCCTTCCGCGTTGTCCCAGCTCACACTCAGAGTGTTGGTGGTCGCATCATACACCCTCATGTTTCGTGGCCCACTCCGGCTCACTGCAAAGAAATAAATATATCCAGAATACACCGAAGCAGAATTAGACCATTGGGACTATCGAGTCTGTCCACCGTTCCATCTTTTATCCCCTTCAACTCCATTCTCCTTTGTTCTCTCTGTAACTTCTGATGCCCCGACTAACCAAGAACCTGTCAACCTCTGCTCTAAGTATACCCATCGCCTTGGCCAGCATGAGTCTGTGACAATGAATTCCACAGACCCACTACCCTATCAGCAATGGGTTAGAGGCAGCTGGATAGAGGAGCAGCCTTAGGGGTGAGGGGTCAAATTAGACTTCTCTCACACGCACACTCTCACTCTCACTCTCTCTCTCTCTCACACTCTCACACTCTCACACTCTCTCACTCTCTCACTCTCTCACTCTCTCACTCTCTCACTCTCTCACTCTCTCTCTCCCCCCCACTCTCTCCCCCCCTCTCTCTCCCCCCCTCTCTCTCCCCCCCTCTCTCTCCCCCCCTCTCTCTCCCCCCCTCTCTCTCCCCCCCTCTCTCTCCCCCCCTCTCTCTCCCCCCCTCTCTCTCCCCCCCTCTCTCTCCCCCCCTCTCTCTCCCCCCCTCTCTCTCCCCCCCTCTCTCTCCCCCCCTCTCTCTCCCCCCCTCCCCCTCCCCCGAGTTTCCAGGCTTCTGCCATTGGGTTTTGATGTAGGCCATATGACACTGCAGCAGGATTAGGCAATATGGTCCATTGAGTCTGCTCCCCCATTCTATTATGTCTAATTTATTATTCCCCACAAACCTTATTTAATTGCCGATTTCCAGAAATCCAATTGGCCTTTGGGCTTTGATGTTTGGTATTGGCAATGAAAGGCTTACTGCAGCATCATCACAGGTATACGGCATCAGATAAGCAGCGTTCACAAGAAAAAAACACCATAAATTATGTACACACAATTTCTCCCAGAAAGAAAGCACCATCAGAGCAAAAATAAAGTTCAGTGCCACATCATATACACAAGAGATCCTGCAGATGCTGGAAAACCAGAGTAACACACACAGTGTGCTGGAAGAACTCAGCAGGTCAGGCAGCATCTATGGAGATGTTTCAGGCCGAGACCCTTCCTCAGATCATCTGATTGCAAACAGCCCAATAGCTCATGATGCCAAATTAAATTAAACCTAGCTGCCTACACATGCTCCGTATCTTCCCCTTCCCTGCATGTTTCCTGCAGGGCAAACTCAATGGGCCGAATGGCCTAATTCTGTTCCTATGTCTGTGCCTTATATTCATGTGCCTGACTAACTTCTTCTTAAATTCCACCTTTCAGGAACCCACCTCTCTCTGTGCTTAAAAAAAACCTGGCCCCACACATCCCCTTCAACTTTCTCCCCTCACTTTATATGCAGGTCCTCTGCTGCTTAATATTTCAACCCTGGGGAAAAAAACTCTAACTGTCAGATACTTCTCAGATTGTTGTAAACTTCTATCCAATCTCCCCTTGGCCTTCGGCACTCCAGTGAAAACAACCCATCTGTATCCAAACTCTCCCTGTAGCTCATACCCTCTAATCCCAGCAATGCCCTGGTGAACTCCCTCCAAAGTCTCTGCATGCTTTTTTTGTAATGGGGAAGTCAGAACTGCACAGACAACTCCAAATACGGCCTAACCAAGATGGTAAAACATGATGAGTAGTTTTAAGAGCCAATGTTTTTGCTGTAGGCGTTCTAATTATGATGTGGTCCATCATCTCTCCTCCACCTCACATTTAGCTTCTCATCCCTCAAGGAAAAGTGCTTCGTCCAAGCAGTAGGCCGTATGTCTGGCGTAACCTCCCCTGTAGGAATATGGTAGATGTTGATTAAAGTACTTACTCAGTTCAGAGTAGTTATGAGTGAAGTTATCCATGCCAGTTCAGTAGCCTGATAACTGTTCCTCAACCTGGTGGTGTGGGACCTAAGGCTCTGGACCTCCTGCCTAAATGGCAGCAGTGAGAAGAAAGATGGTAGAGGGTTCTTTGATGGTGGATTCTGTTTGTTAGTGGCAGTGCTCCCTGTAAATGTCCCAGTGGTGGGGAGGACTTTGCCTGTGAAGGGCTGGGCTGTATCCTCCACTTTCAGTAGCCTTTTCCATTCCTGGGCATTGGTGTTTCCATACCAGGTCTTGATACAACCAGTCAGGATAATCTCTGACACACCTGTAGACGTTTGACAAAGTTTTAGGTGAAGTGCTGAAAGTTTCTAAGAAATTAGAGGTGCTGTTGTGCCTTTGTGATGGCACTTGGCAATTCAACCACATGGTATTGAGCTGCCAGGATTAATTAATTAACCCAATTAAAACACAATACCTGCTTTTCCAAAACAGAAAGAACATAGAACAGTACAGCACAGCAACAGGCCCTTGGGCCCCCAGTATTGTGCAGAATCAATTAAATTAGTAATCAAATGGCCAACTGAGTTAATAGCCTACACAATGTTGATATCCTTCCATTTTCCTCACATTCATGTGCCTATCTGAACGTCCCTTAAAAGTGCTTAATTTTTCTGCTGATACCACCTTTCCAGTCAGTGCAATTCTGGCACCCACAACCTTGTGCAAAAAGAAACTTGCCCATCACGTCTCCTTTGAAATTAACCCCTCTCAATTTAACTGTGTGCTCTCTGGTATTGTACATTTCAACACCTGGGGAAAAAAAGTCTATTCTATAATCTTATAAACCCCTATCAGATCTCCCCTTCAGCCTCCTCTGCTCCAGAGAAAACAACCCAAGTTTGTCATTATAGCACATGCCCTCCAATCCAGGCAAAGAGTAAACCTCTTTGAACCTTCTTCAAAACCTTGCATCCTTCCTATAATGACAGTCAATCATGATTGGACAGCTTTTGTTAAATTTACTGCAGAAACGTTCAACGTGGGCACCGAGAAATGACACAAGCAAGTGTGATAAGCTAGCCAGTGTTGAATTTGTGGGATTGAGTTTTCTTCTGTTGGATTTTGTTTTTATATAAAGTTCTTTAAGGAATCAGGAAATAGGCATAAAACTTGTTGCTTCATGATGGTTTTATTAAGTGTTGATAGAAGAGAGTAAAGTTGAATAGACAGTGATAGAGAAATCTACGATTAAAGAACCAAGAAGATTACGATGGTGCTATTTTATACCCACAGCGATACAGGAAAAACTCCATTCAAATCTATGGAATGCAGAACACAGAAGCTTCCAGAGCTTTCCAAAATTATACCCTATAATCACTAGAGACATATTAAACTTGTATGAAAAGCAAGTGGATAATTGATTGTTGAACTGCAAAGAAAATAACAATTTAACAGTCAGGTCAGCACGTAGACCATAAGATATAGGAACAGAATTAAGCCATTTGGCCCATACTCTCTGCTCCACTATTTCATCATGGCTGACCCAATTTTCCTCTCAGCCCCAATCTCCTGCCTTTTCCCAGATCCCTTCATGCCCTGACCAATCAAGAATCTATCACCCTCTGACTTATATTTGCTTAAAGACTTGGCCTCCACAGCTACCTGTGGTAAAGAGTTCCACAGAGTCACCACTGTCTGGCTGAAGAAATTCCTTCTCATCTCTGTTCTAAAAGGATGCCCCTCTATTCTGAATTGTGTTTTCTGGTCTCAGACTCTCCCATGAGAGGAAACGTCCTCCCCACATCCACTCTATCAATAGGTCTCAATGAGGTCACCCTCATTCTTCTGAATTCCAGTAAATACAGGCCTAGAGCTATCAAACTCTCTTCGTATGACAAGCTGTTTAATCTTGGAGTCATTTTTGTGCAAACACTTGTTTCATGCCAATTGCTCACTATATTGTTCAAGATTTACAATTTGCTTAGATAATGTTTTTATTTAAGAATACAGTCTGATTTCAGGTACTGACCCCTCTTTGACTACAGCTTTATATGTATTCTACTCAGATGATCTTAAATGGCCAAGATACCAACCATCTTTTAGAGGGCCTGAACCCTGACACTGTTTACGATGTATCTGTGACGGCCATTTATCCAGATGAAATGGAAAGCGAAGATCTCTTTGGTTCCCAGCAAACATGTGAGTGTATATTTGCTTCATTCCATCAAGCTTTTCTTTCCCAACGCAAACTCCATTGCCTTTAAACATTGAAAGAATGCTGAAATCCAGTGAACAACTTACATTCTGAACATGCAGAGGATTTGTGTGTCCTTCTGAGGACAGGGTCTTGGGGACTTTCCAATGTTGTACTATTTCAAGATGTAATTTTAACTGGGTCTATATAGGACAACAAGATCAAATAAGGCACCAGACATAGGAGCAGTCTGACTAAGCAAGGACCTGCCCGAGCTCTGCTTTAAATATAACTAATGACTTGGCCTCTACAGCTGTCGTAGCAATAAATTCCACATATTCACCACCCTCTGACTAAAGGAATTTCTCTTCATCTTTGTTCTAAAGGGACATCCTTGCATTTTGAAGCTGTGAGACTGCCCCACGACAGAAAACATCCTCTCCATGTCCTTGCTAACTGGACCTTTCAATACTCGGTAGATCTAATTGAGATACCCACTCATTCTTCTACATGGAACTGACGATATTATGCTGATGTAGGGGATGCCATTCACACCTGTTTTGTAAAATGCCTGCAATAGAAATGAAATTGACTAAATAATGGAACCTCTCTCGTAGGCAGTGCAGTATGCATGCTGATTATTGAACTAAGTGTAATAAATTTTTTATTCTTAAATATTGAAGAATATACTAAAATAAGGTCATCAGAAGCAATAAGAATCATAGAGTTTTTGGATCACATCTGACAGAACCCAAGGACCAGGAACACGATTTGACCATCTGGCCCATTGTACCAGGCCCACCACTCATAAGATCATGACTAATATGGCCATGGACTCAATTCTACCTATTTACTATTTCCCCATAGCTCCTAATTCCTCTACTATGCAAAAACCTATCTAACCATGTCCTAAATATATTTGATTTGTTGCTCTCTGGGAAAAGCAGGTTCTCCTTATCTCTATCTTAAATCTACTCCCACAATTCCTGAGGCTTTGTCCCTTAGTTCCAGTCTCACATACCAGTGGAAACAATTTTCCTGCCTCTTTATTATCTACCCTTTTCATAGTTTTATATTTCTTATTAAGGCAAGAAATTGCTGGGAACACTCAGCTGGTCAGTCAGCATCCATGGTGAGAGAAACAGATAAGGGTTCAAGCTGAAGACTCGGTTTCTCTCTCCAGAGCTGCTTCCTAATCTGATAAGTTTTTTCAGCAACTTCTTAAATTGCTAAACTTCTTTGAAACTTTGTGTACCCACTGAATCACAGAATCTCCCCTCAAACCTGTGTATCAACTGATCATTTATGTTCCTGGTTCAAAATCTACAGCTTGATCAAGTTTTTACCCTATCTTTGTTGGGGATGAATGTTGAATCAATCCTTGTCTCAACAACAGAAGTTCACTCCAAGTCAAAAGTCAAGTTCAAGTTTATTGTCTTCTAACCAATATACATGTATACCACCAAGCGAGACAATGTTCCTCTGGGTGAAGGTGCACAACACAGTACATATAACTTACATAAAACATATAAAGTAACATTGCCACAAATAGATTAACAAATAACAAAGTGCAAGTCAAAAAGTAAACAGTCTATCACGGGTAAAGCTGTCCCCACCATTGAGCGCATCTACATGAAACACTGTCGCAGAAAACCAGCATCCATCATCACGGACTCCCACCACCCAGCTCTGTTCTCGCTGGTGGCTTCAATAAGAAGGTACAGGACTCATACCACCAGGTTCAGGAACATTAATCACCCCTGAAAAATCAGGCTCTTGAATTAAAGGGCATAACTTCACTCCTCTTCACTCACCCCATCACTGAAATATTCCCACAACCCATGGACTCTTCATCTTATGTTCTCTGTATTTATTGCTTATATTTTATTATTATTTCTTTCTTTTTGTGGTTGCATTGTTTGTTGTCCTTTGCACACTGGTTGAGCTCCCAAGTTAGTGTGGTCTTTAATTGACTTTATTTTGGTAATTATTCTATAGATTTATTGAACATGTCCAGAAGAAAATAAATCTCAGGGTTGCATATGGTACTTATATATGTACTTATATACTTATGTATTTATATAATAAATTTACTTTCAACTTTGTATATCCATGAACTTGAGTCTGTGAAGGAATCCATTTTAGTCAATCTTCTATGCCAATGCTTCTTTTGTTTTAATTTTCCAGTGGTCAAGGTAGTTGCGACCACTCCAGGTAAGCATATGCTTCTGATATTCCTTGTGGGAAATCCCTACTCCTAAGTAAATAGGGTCAGAGTTCACTGTTTCTAATGTTTATGCATATTGCCGTAAGGAACATAGAACATGGAAAATTACAGCGCACTGTGGCCTATGATGTTGTGCTGTCCTTTTAACCTATTCTCAGATTAATCCAACCTTTATCTCCCATATAACTCTATTTTTCTATCATCCACGTGCTTACCTCTTAAATGTCCTTACTGTATCTACCTTTACCACCGTTCCTGTCAGGGTATTCTAGGCACCCACCACTCTCTGTATACCTCTGACCTACCCCTATTCTTTCCCTGAATTTTGATTGCTTTTTTGGGTTCACCCTGGATGGCAGGGTAATATAGCAGTTAGCGTCACCCTAGTACAACGCCAGTGACCTATCTTCAATTCCTGCCTCTGTCTAACTCACTTTCAAAATATATATTCTGATTTTTGCATGATTTTAATCTATTCAATATATGCATACTGTAATTTATTTATTATTGTTTTCTTCTATACGCATTATGTATTGCATTGAACAGCTGCTGCTAAGTAAACAAATTTCATGGCAGTGATAATAAACCGGATTCTGATGTTCTCCCCACGACCGTGTGAGTTTCCTCTGCGTGCCTTGGTTTCAGAGGCATCCCAGTTAGTAGTTAATTGGTGTAATTGGGCAGTGTGGGCCGGGTGGGCCTGATACCATGCTCTATCTCAAAACAAAACTTAGTTTCACCCTTTGACTGAATGTGTTGATCAAAAGAAGCCTTTCTCAAAATGGAGGCTCTGACGTTGTGCAAAAGTATTTGCAACCTTTCCTTCACAAACTGATGGAACTGCCAGTGAGAGGGAATAACCAACAACTGTGGAAAATTTCTCCTGTTATACATGGAGGGTATTCTGACTGGTTACATCACTGTCTGGTATAGATTCTCCAATATGCAGCATCGGAAAAATCTGCATGCTCAATCAGCTCCATCATGGCACTAGCTTCCCCACCACCAGGAACACCTTCAAAAGCAGTGCCTCATAAAGGCAGCATCCACATTAAGGACCCTTGCCATCTGGGACATGCCTCCTGATCCTTTGAGCTCCACCCCACCCCGCACCCCACCCCAGCAATCCCTGATTTAACCCTAGCCTACTCACAGGGCAGTAGACAGTAGCCAATTAACTTATCTACCGGTACATTTTTGGACTGTGGGAGGAACCCGGGGCACTTGGAAGAAACCCACATAGTGACGGGGACAATGTACAAACTCCTTTCAGACAGCAGCGGGAATTGAACCTGGGTCACTGGCACTGTAAGGTGTTGTGCTAACCACTACACTACCATACCGCCCGATTGCTACCATCAAGGAGGATATACAGAAGCCTGAAAAAACACAGTCAAAGTTTTAGGAACAGCTTTCTCCCTTCTGCCGTCAGATTTCTGAATGGTCCATGAACAGTAATACATTTTTGCTCCTCCAGCTATCAAATATTATTCTTGCAATTTATAGTTATTTTATTGCACTGTACTGCTCCCACAAAACAGCAAATTTCACAACATACTCTATGTCACTAATAATAAATCTGATTCTAAAGTCATGGACATTTGGAGCATTATTTGGATTATTTTGCCTTCATCAGCTGTTTCAAAGACCTTTGTAAGATGTTCCCATTTCTGTATTTGTCTGTATGTAGCTTTCAATGTTCTATCCTTTAGATATTTATGCAATTTTAAGGTGCATAAAATATTCTAGCAAAATAACAAAGTTGTCTTAACAGCTCAAAGAGCTTCTACCTATTTGTTTTGAGCTCAGTGTATCACATTTGGGTGGAGAGGTGGAGAAACATCACTATCAAAGGAGGTTTGAGGCATTCCTCTGTTCGCTAGCCAGCAGGTCACCCTTGGGCAAGGTGTAACCCCTGCTTAGCCCCTCAATCAGAGCCGTGGACAGTCTTACGAGCAGCTGATGTATGTCACAATTCCTGGTTTTGTGACCCCTGCTGCCTGGCAGAAAATCTCAGAGTATTAATAATGGTTGGGGTGACCCATCTTGTAAAGATGCTGCCCAGAAGGAGGCAACGTCAAACCACTTCTGTAGAAACATTTGCCATGAACATTCGTGGTCATGGAAAGACCATGATTGCCAATGTCATACAATGCGGCACGCAATGAGTGAACGAACGATATCACATTGGCCTTCCAGAACCAAAATTAAACATTTATCAAGTTGCCCTCCATGAATTTAAATATTCAAATCTCTCATGCTCTTAACAAGGTTATTGCTGAAATTTTATTACTAGTGGTCGCTAAGGGAGGGATTGGTTTGATGGGTTGAGAGGTAGCCAGGGATCTGTTGGATGAGAAAGGCTAACGCAAATAAGTTCAACTGGCTGCAGTCCTGTTACCAATGAGCACGATCCCCTTGCATAATAAATCCTTTTAGACAGACAGACAGACATACTTTATTGATCCCGAGGGAAATCGGCACAAAATTCAGTTACAGACTATTGGAGATGCTGCAGAGACGGGTGGAGTGCTATGATGGCACAATGGAGAAACTGCTGATGACCCATGGAAACTAACAGCTGTGTATGGGAACTGCCATCGTGGAGCACCTCACCTAGAGTGGTGTTAATAAAGCCATGGATTGACGGAACTCTGACTGTTAGTGTAACACTGTCCAATGGAATAAGGGAGCTCTGACCATCAGTGAGGACATTGTGCAATGGAATGAGGGAGCTCTGACCGTCAGTGAGGACATTGTGCAATGGAATAAGGGAGCTCTGACCGTCAGTGAGGACATTGTGCAATGGAATAAGGGAGCACTGACCGTCAGTGAGGACATTGTCCAATGGAATGAGGGAGCTCTGACCATCAGTGAGGACATTGTGCAATGGAATAAGGGAGCACTGACCGTCAGTGAGGACATTGTCCAATGGAATGAGGGAGTTCTGACCATCAGTGAGGACATTGTGCAATGGAATAAGGGAGCACTGACCGTCAGTGAGGACATTGTCCAATGGAATGAGGGAGTTCTGACCATCAGTGAGGACATTGTGCAATGGAATGAGGGAGCTCTGACCGTCAGTGAGGATATTGTGCAATGGAATGAGGGAGCTCTGACTGTCTGTGAGGACATTGTCCAATGGAATGAGGGAGCTCTGACTGTCTGTGAGGACATTGTCCAATGGAATGAGGGAGATCTGACTGTCTGTGAGGACATTGTGCAATGGAATGAGGGAGCTCTGACCATCAGTGAGGACATTGTGCAATGGAATGAGGGAGCTCTGACCGTCAGTGAGGACATTGTGCAATGGAATAAGGGAGCTCTGAACGTCAGTGAGGACATTATGCAATGGAATGAGGGAGTTCTGACTGTCTGTGAATGATGCTGCTTAAGGAGGCATAAGACTTTGCATGGATCAGTCTTGAGGTGATCATGGAGCCATAGAGCCCTACAGTACAGAAAAGGCCTTTCGGCCCATCTAGTCATTGCTGACCTATTATTTCACTCAGTCCCATCGACCTGCACTTGGACCTAAGTACTGTATGGCCCTACCATCCAGGGTAGGTAGATCGGATGTTATCTCTTCCGTGTCCCCATGACAGTGGCAGAATGGAAAAACTGCTGATGAGGCCTGGCTTGAGACACAGCTGGCAATGAGAAACAGTGCTTCATCACAGAGCCCTTAATCCAACTGACGTTAACAATACAACCAGAATGAAGGAGCACTGCACTGTAGAAGTGTTAATATTGTCGCTTTTTCTATAAGTCAGGTCCTCAAATCCTGGCAACGTCCCTGTAAAATATCTGTGCACTTCTTCAGTCTTGTTGACATCTTCCCTGTTGGGAGGCGATCAGGACTGCAGTGGTGATGGGGTTTACTGACTCTGACATGTGTTGTAAAATTTATTGTTTTGCAGCAGCAGTACAGAGCAAGGCATAAAAATTACTCCAAGTTACAAAAATAAGCTAGAGTGCGAGAATAAATAACAACATAATATCTGTAGGTTCACGGACCATTTAGTAATCTGATGGTGGGAGGGGAGGGGGGGGAAAGAAGCCGTTCCTAAATGTTGAGTTTGGGTCTTCAGGTTCCTGTAGCCCTCCCCAATGGCAGTAATGAGAGGAGAGTGTATCCAGGATAGTGAGGATCCTCAGTCATAGATGCTGTCTTCTTGAGGCATTGCCTTTTGAAATGGTAATGATGTTCCAATCCTTAAGCAAGAGGTATAATATAGAAGTGGAATCTTTCTTTCTATGCATGCTTCATTAGAAGGAAATGGCTCTTCTGATTATGTTCTTTAATCTTCAGTTACCTTGACGCCTCCTCGCAACCTCCAAGTGTACAACGCCACCTCACACAGCCTGACTGTGAAATGGGATCCGGCCAGTGGTCGTGTCCGAGGATACAGGGTTATCTATGCTCCAATGACTGGGGACCCCATCGAAGAAACGGTAATCTGAATTATTTTGAAGCCACCGTTTTATCTTGTACTATTGTACATATTTAATAGAAGCCAGTGTCCAGGTCTGTTTTCTTTAGAACGTTTAGCGAATTCTGACTCCATGCAGCCAAGTTTCCCTGCATCCAATGCCTCTTGATTTTCTGAATGGTCCTACCATGGGGAATCTTAACACATGGCTAATAAAAATCCATATACATCACATCCACAGCCATTGCTTTACCCTCATCAGTGTGATTATTCGCAACATTGATGCCTAATTTTAAAATATTTTAACCTGCTTATTGGGTGTGCACCGATAAAAGTTACCAAGATCAAGGATTGGGGTCATTTGCAATATGTGGTATCTGTAAGCGCCAATGAGAAACAAGAGGTGTACGTCCCAACTAGGCACTTGGCCTGGCTCCACTATAGAACAGCTCAGACAGGTGAATACACAGAGATGCTGGAGGAACTCAGCAAGTCCATAAGATAGGAGCAGAATCAGGCCACTCAGCCCATCGAGTCCTGCTGATTTGTATTCCCTCCTAAACCCATTCTCTTGCTTTCTCTCTGCAATGTTTAAAGCCCTTTCTGATCAAGAACCTTATCAGGCTCCACTTTAAGTGTACCCAAGTCAGGCAGCATCTATGGAGGGGAATAAACAGTCAACTGAGACCCTTCTCCAGGACTTGAAAGAAAGGAAGGAAGAGCCAGTTATTCAATGTGAAGAGGGGGAAGAGTACAAGGTGGCAGATGATAGCTGAGATCAGGTGAGGCAGAAGGTGGGTGGGGCTCAATGAAATAAGAGGTTGGGAGGGGATAGCTGGAAGAGGTAAAGGGCAGAAGAAATAATGCGTTGGGAGAGGAACATGGATCATGGAAGAAAGGGAAGGAGGAGACCATTTCTTCAGCCACCTCTCTTAAGTTATACGGCTTTGTGGGAGATAAAAACAGCTTCAAGATATCCAGCGGATGTCAAATAAAGAGTTGTAGATTTAAAAGATGAGCTTTATTTGTCACAATTACATCGAAATGTACAGTGAAATGTGTGGTTTGCGTTAATGACGAACGCAGTCTGAAGATGTGCTGGGAGTAGCCTTCAAGTATCTCCATACTTCTAGCACCAACACATTAACCCTAAGCTATACGCCTTTTTGGGAATGCGATAGGAAGCCAGAGTGCCTGGATGAAACCCATATGATCACGGGGAGAACAGTGACTAGAGTGAAACCCTGGATGGTTATCACTGGCTGTATAAAGCCATTGTACTTTAAATATACCCGGTGACTTGGCCTCCACAACCATCTGTAGCAATGAATTCCACAGATTTGCCACCCTCTGGCTGAAGAAATTCCTCCTCAACTTTGTTATAATGATACGTCCTGTTCTGAGGCTGTGCCTTTGAGTCCTGGTCTCTCCCACAGTGAAGCTCGCTCCCCAACATTCTCTCCTACTTTTCTGTTTTAGTTTTTTCAGTTGGCAGACCAGTAGATCTATATCATCAAAAGATCCGAGCATTTCTGCACGGAATCATCACTGGATAGAGAGGTGAGCTGCAGAATTTCTTTTAAAGTAATATCAGAAAAATTGTGACAAACTTCAGGCAGCTTCTGTGAAGAGACAAATAGGGTTATTAATGATTCTGATGACAGCTCGGTGCTTCTTCAGAGGAGCACGCACAAAATACTGGAGGAACTTAGCAGATCAGGCAGCGACTACAGAGGGGAATAAACGGACAATATTTTGGGCTGAGACCCTTCATCAGGATATCAGCCCCTTCATCAGATATTACCTGACCCGCTGAGTTCCTCCAGCATTTTATGCGACTTGCTCTGGATTTCCAGCATCTGCAAAGTCTCTTGCTCTCATCATTATAAACACAGCCTCTCCCTCCCCAGATGCTGCCTGACCTGCTGACTATTTTCAGCATTTCCTTAGTTAACTACAGATTTCAACATCTGTACCTTTTTGATCACAATATTTTGTTAGTTGGTGGTGAGAACTCGTTGGAGAGGAAGATAGAAAAAATTAGCTCCATTCTTAAGGTCTGGGTTCATTTCCCACTGCCGTATGCAAAGAATTTGTATGTAGGATTGTAGTCATAGAAAAGTACAGCACAGCAACAGGCCACTCGGCCCATCCCATGCGTGCTGAAGCAAATAAACTGCCTAGTCCCATTGACCTGCCGTCCGACAGCTCTGCCATCCATGCTCCTGTACAAACTTCTCTTAAACGCTGAAATCGGGCTCGCATGCATCATTCGTGCTGGCAGCTTGTTCCACCCTCTCCTGACCCACTAAGTGATGAAGTTTTTCCTCGTGTTCTGCTTAAACATTTCACCATTCACCCTTAACCCATAACCTCTGATGGTAGTCCCATCCCACTTCAGTGGAAAAAGCCTGCTTGCATTTACCCTATCTATAACCCTCATAATTTTGTATACCTCTATCAAATCTCCTCTCAAAATTCTACAATTCAAGGAATAAAGTTTAAGCCTATTCATTCTTTCCTTGTAACTCTGGTCCTCCAATATCCTTGTAAATTTTCTCTGTACTCTTCTAAACTTAATTACATCTTTCTTGTAGGTAGGTGACCAGAACTGCACATGATAATCCAAGTTAGGCCTCTCAAATATCTTGTACGTCTTCAACATAACATCCTGTCTCCTGCACTCAGTATTTTGATTGATGAAACCCAACATGGCAAAAGCTTTCTTTTCATGACCCTCTGGATTTCCTCCAGGCGCGCTGGTTTCCTCCCACATTTCGAAGGTGTACGGGTCAGGGTTAGTGAGTAGTGGGCATGCTGGATTGGTGCTGGAAGTCCAGGCTGCCCCCGGCACATCCTCGGACCACTTTGGTCGTTGATACAACAAAGTGTTCCACTGTACGTTTCGATGTGTAAAGCCAACCTTAAAAAAAAAAAGCCATAACTTGTAATTCTACATCCACTGGGTAAATTGATGTTGTTATTATCCCCCACAAAGCCATATAAATTAAGAGAGGTGGCTGGAAATGTGGTCTGTCAAATCGACTCTCATGCAACATGCTTACAGCAACCTTTTCTGTTTTGTTAACTGAGACAGGAACATCTGTGAAAATAGAGAAACCTGATGCAGATGTGTTAAGTATCCACTCAACAATAGTGCCAACAGTTTTGCTTTGAATATTTTTGAGTAATTATATTGAAACCTTATATTTGCAGACCATTAACAAACTCCGGAATTTCACAATGAGGTCTGTACTGAAGGTCAGGTTAAAAATTCTGAGCAGCGACAGGAGTTTTTTTTTGAACGTTAAAGCAGCTGCAGATAGTTTTGAGAGTGAAACTGTTTCCATGAGTCTAATGTCCTCACCTCCATTCACACACGCACTCGTGCCCTGTGGGGATATTTGAATGAGGGGGTATCTGACTGCAAGCTTTAACTCTTTGCTGCCAGAACACATTCCAAATTAGACTGAAAACATCCAGCTGGATCCTGCTTCAGTACATCATTCTCCATTATCCAGCCCCCGCCCTCACAAACCCAGTAGCTATAAATCCAGTGGCCACAGGTTTTAACTCTGCTTCCCATTCACATTCCAATATGTCCATCCTTGGCCTCCTCCACTGTTATGATGAGGTCACACCATTTGACAAGCCACTCACCCTCATCTCTGAATGCCGACTCGTCGTTGTTGCTGATGAGGCCAACCACTGTAGTGTCATCAGCGAACTTGATGACGTGGCTTGAGTTGGATCTGGCGGTGCAGTCGTGAGTCAGCAGCGGGCTGAGTGCTCAGCCCTGAGGTGGGTGCCAGTGCTCGGCGTGATGGAGCTTGAGATGTTGCTGCCAACTCGGACTAACTGGGCCTTTCCATCAAGAAGCCCAATATCCAGCTTTAGAGAGGGGTGCTGAATCAGAACGAGGATAGTTGACCCATCTGCCTCTGAGGGATGGTCGCATTAAATGCTGAGCTGAAGTTGACGAACAGCGTTCTGGGTGTGAGGCACAGTTTTTTAGTTGGAACAGGACGGAGTGAAGGACTGAAACTATTGCAATATCAATGGCCTGGCTTGAATGTTAGGTAAACTGGAAGGGGTTCAATATGGCTGGAAAGTGCGATCTTATGCTATCCATTACAGTACAGAGAAGACATTTGTACAGATGTTACAAGGCAAAGATCGAGTAAACAACCAGAGACTTTTTTCCCGGGGCAGAAATGGCTAACACCAGTGGACATAATTTTTAAGTGATTGGAGGCAAGTATGGGGGGGGGGGGTGCAATGTCAGAGGTATGTTCTTTACGCAGAGAGTGGTGGGTGCCAGGGGTTGATGGTACATGAAAAACTCTTAGATACGCGCATGGATGGTGGACAAATGGAGAGCTATTTGGAAGGCAGGAGTTAGATGGATTTTAGAGTAGGTTCAAAGTTTGGCGCAACATTGCGGGCTGAATGGTCTGCACTGTGCTGTATTGCTCTATGTTCTAACATTTAAAAATTGCATTTCTTGGTTGCAGTTTAAGTTGGGTCACACTGTAAGAATACAAAACACCTGCTGCCTGCCAATAAAATGTTTTTGATTAAATAATTGTTCCTTTGCTGTGGTCGACCCTTTCGGCAAGTTTCTTTAACCAGCGCCTAATCCGTGAAGGCGAATGAAGACGTTTTTATTGATTTTTATTGATCCTTAGTCCTGGTTTCTGTTACTTTATCAGAAGCAGACCTTTTTTGTTGTAAACAAAGTCATCCAAAAATTTTGTTATTGTCAATTTCTATAAAAATTATTAATATATATATGCACAGCTTATTGGAAAAAGTTATTTCTTTGAAAATATTTACAATGTACTTTTATTGTATTCTGCTGTTGTTGGTGAAAATTTAATGTGGAATGTATTCCACACATTTAGGACAAAGGAGGAACATTTTGAGCTGTATTTAAACATTTCCTTTCTGTGGAGGAGCTGGCGCCTCCGTCGGTTAGGGTTGACTGTAGATGTTGAGTCCAAGCTGTCTAGATATGCAAGCCAGGGCAGTACAATATGGAGAGCAAGCTCCCCCTCTCTACACCTCTGAAGAACCCAGAGAGACCGATGAGAGGTTATAGCTGCAAGGCGGCAGAAGTTTGAGATAAAAGTTTTCCTTCTCCTAGATAAGGCGCCACAGTTAAAAGTATACAAAGAAAGTTCAGGTGACGTAGTACCATAGTGGTAGCGCCATTACATCACCAGGAAGCTGGGCTCAGTTCTGCTACCATCTGTATAGAGTGTACGTTCTCCCCCAACCAAGGGTTTCCTCTGGGTGCTCCGGTTTGTTCCCATTGTGCAATTAGTTTAATTGGTCACAGGGATGTAATTGGGTTGCGAAGGCTCATTGGGCTGGCAGGACCTTCTACAGTGCTGTATCTCTAAATAAAAGTTATAAATTGGAAGCAGACTCCTTTTGTCGGAAGTAAACCCATCCAACATAATTGTTTAAAATCTTCTGTAATCACTAATTGCCATAAAAATGATTAATATATTTCTGCATAGCCTTTGGAAAAACTTATTTCTTCAAAATATTTACAATGTAGTTATGTTAAATAAATATAGAAGCAAAACATTGCTGGCAATCTGAGATGAAGCAAAGATGGCTGTAGGTACTAAAGCCACATCTGTCAAGAGAAGTAGAGAGTTCACACCCCAGGATGGTGAGCTGCACCTGAACTGAAAAATGAAGAATACGAATAATTTCAGTGTTAATATTGCAATGGATAGTCCTCAGGTCAGATCTTAGCTCAAATTTTCTTTAGAGGTACAGAGTGGTAACAGGTCCTTCCAGCCTAACAAGCCTGCACTACCCAATGACACACATGTGATGAATTAAAGATCTTTAAAGCTTAGCTTTATTTGTTGATGTTGAAGCTTTATAAGGCACTGGTGAGGCCTCACTTGGAGTACTGTGAATAGTTTTGGGCCCCTTGTCTAAGAAAGGATGTGCTGACATTGGAAAGGCTTCAAGAAAGTTTCATGAAAATGATTCCAGGATTGAAAGGCTTGTCATATGAGGATCGTTGATGGCTCGGGGGGGGGGGGTGATTCCTGTGGTGGGGGGAGTCCAAGACCAGCAGACACAGCCTCAGAGAAGAGATTTATATAGAACGAAGGGGAGGAGGAATTTCTTGCACCAGAGAGTGGTGAATCTGTGGAGTTCATCGCCACAGGCGGCTGAGTCATTGGGCAGAGGTTGATAGGTTCTTGATTGGTCAGGGCATAAAGGGTTATGGAAGAATATAAGAGACTGGGGCTGAGAAGGAAGCAGATCAGCCATGATGAAATGGTCAAGCAGACTCAATGGGCCAAATGGCCTAATTCTGCTCCTAAATCTTAATGTCTTATGGTCAGATGTGGCTTGACCAGCAGAGTGCTTTATCTCAGAGTGCAAGGATTGTGCTGAGGGCAGATCACAGGTGCTGCCATGCTTCCGTGACAACATGGCGCGCCCACAACTCACTGACAATGTCTCATATGACTTTGGACTGTGTGTGGAAACCAGAGCAAGTAGAGGAAACCCACACGGTCATGGGGAGAATGTACAAAGCCTGCTCAGACTGTGACAGGGATTGAACCCATATGTTCTGATCAGTGGCACTGTAAAGTGTTACATGAGCTGGTACATCTTTGGAAAGTGGGAGGAAACTGGAGCACCCGAGGAAACCCATGTGGTCATAGAGAGAATGTACAAACTCCTTACATGCAAAAGCGGAAGAAAACCCAGGTCGCTGGTGTTGTAATAGCATTACGTTAGGTGCTATGCTGCAATCCCACCCTAAATACTTTTGCCCCTGAGTTTTTGTCTTCATATTCTATTTCATCAAAAACCATTTCTGACCTTTCACTTGTCCCTTATCCCGGGAATGAAAGGTTAACGTATCAGGAGTATTTGATGGTGCTGGGCCTGTATTCACTGTTGAGATGAATGAAAGGGGATCTCATTGAAACCTACCAAGTACTGAAAAGCGTCAATAGAGAGGATGTGGAGAGGATGTTTCCTAAAGTGGGAGACTCTAGAACCAGAGGGCACTGCTCAGAATAGGATGTCCCTTCAGAACAGAGATGTGGAAATTTTTTTAGCCAGAGGTTTGTGAATCTGTGGAATTCATTGCCATAGACAACTGTGGTGGCCAAGACAATCTAATCAAAGAACCCTTCTTCCTATGGTTACTCTGATATCCTCCCAAGTTTGGTTTAATAAGACATAGAAGCATAGACATTGATCATGGCTGATTTATTATCCCCCTCAGCCCCATTCTCCTGTTATCTCGATGTAATGTTTGATGACCTTATTGACCAAAAACCTATCAATCTCTGCTTTAAATATACTCAATCACTTGGCCTCCACAGCTGTGTCAATAAATTCCACAGATTCTCCACTCTCCTGATGAAGAAATTTCTCCTCGTCTTTGTTCTGCGGGGATTTCTTCTATTCTGAGGCTGTCCGAGAGTCCCCCATCATCAGAAGCATCCATTCCACTTTCGCTATATTTAGGCCTTTCAATATTTGATGGATTTCATTGGGATCCTCTTCCTCATTCTTCTAAACTCCAGTGTGTACACGCCTAGGTCCATCAAATGTTCCTTGTACATTAACCCTTCCATTCTGCAAGTTGCCCTTCATATATTTGGATGAGCAGGGAGAGCTGATAGGCACATCAGAGAGATCATGTAAAATAGTGTGGGATGCTAGGGAATACCCTCAGAGCATTAATAGGCCAAGTAGTCATTCTGCACCTTGAAACATAGACTTCAGCTTTTTTTCCAGAGGGGCTGCCTGCCACACTGAGTTCTTGCAGTATTTTGTTTAGCTTTATAGATTCCAGATGGTGAGGTTGAGATATGCCTCTACCAAAGGAGATGTAAGGTGCTTCTTCCCTCTACTAGCCTCTCATCTTCATCAGGTGCCATGCCCAGTTTGAGCTTTGACTGCCATGGCCCACACACTCCTGTTTCAGGTCAAGTGGATCAATTCATTGGTATTCATTTCCAGTTCTCTGGCTGCTGTCTCCATCGCCATTTGTCTTGGCCTTCCTCTTGCTTTCTTCCCTTCAATCTTTCCTATAATCACTGTGCATTCTATCTCCTCTTCCCTAATCACATGTCCGATGAGGTTAAATTGCCTTTTCATGATCTCATACATTATTTCTCTTTTTGTGCTTGCTCTGTTCATGACATCCTCGTTAGATATTCGTTTTGTCCATGATGTTCTTTGCATCCTCAAAAACCACATCTCTGCTTCTTCAGTTCATTTCCTCATGTTACTAGATATTGTCCATATAACATAACTGGATAAACGTAACATTTCAGTACTCTGATGTGGGTTGTCACGCCCAGTTTAGTATTGGTTACTAGACTCTTCATTCTCGTCATGGTGTCTTTTGCCATCCCTATTCTTCTTTTGATGTTCATGTCGTACCTGCCATTTGATGTCACCCAGCTTCCTGAGCAGCAAAAGTTCTGTACTTGTTTTATGTCTTCTTTGTTTATTCTCAGCCTGCAGATAGGATTCTCCTTCTTTTTGGATATCACCATACATTCTGTCTCTTTGCAATTGATAGACCCATTTTTGCACTTCCTTCAACAACTGTATCGATTAAGTTTTGTAGTTCTTCCTCCGTACTTGAAATTAACACAACATCATCCGCATATCTGAAATTATTGATGTTTTCATTGCCAACTTTGATTCCCAGGATGTCTCTTATTTTTTGTAATATTGTTTCACAGTACACATTAAACAAATCGGGAGAAAACATACCTTTGTCTAATGCCTCTCTTGGTTTTTGTAAACTGACTCACTTCTCCATCTATTCTTACAGTGCCAGTTTGTTCCCAGTATAGATTTCTCATTAGGTGGAGGTCTTTTGAATCTAGATCTAGAGTTTCCTGTAATGTTTCAAATAAGTTATTGTGCTTCACTTTATCAAATGTTTTTGTGTAGTTTTTGCACTTGAATAGCTTGTTCTGATAGTAGACTTAACATCAATATCACATTTCTTGTACCTTCATCTTTCACAAAACCACATTATTCTTTACCTATTTCAGCTTGTATTTTACTTTTAGCTCATGTCATCAAAGTTCTTAGAAGTATCTTGGTGATATGACTCAGTAAACTCATGGTCCTATGTAATTCACATTCTATTGCTCCAGGTTCCTTAGGAAGAGTGATAAATACTGATTTTTTAAAAATTTCTTCTGGTATTATTCCAGTCTCATAAATGTCATTGATTAAATTAGTAAGTTTTCAATTCCATAGTTTTCAAGGGTGATAATTTGTTCTATCACTAATTCATCAGGACCTGCTGCCTTTCCTTTCTTCATCTTAATTATTGCATTACAAACTTCAGATTTTAAAATACTTGGACCTTCAGTGTTCTTAATTTCTGGTTTATCGCTTCTATCGTCTTCAAAGAATTCCTGAATATAATCAGTCCATCTGTTCATAATCTCATTTTTTTCTATGATAATGGTACTGACCTTTGCTTTCAAACATCCACCTGAAGAACAGAGGAGCTTTTTACCAGTGATATTCTTGATTTGTTGATGTAACCTTTTTGGATCAGTAATAGGGATTCTTTCTCGATGCTCACATTCCTGGTTTAATCATTCTTTGGCTTTTTGACATAAGCTTTTAACTTTTTTTTATCTAAGGACCTGTATTCTATAGGATTTGCTTTCTTCTGTCTCCTTTCTTCCATTAGATTTTTGATTTTATCTGTCATCCATTTATTCTTTGTGCTTTTTCTTTTCCTTCTAGCCTCTGGGTCACCCTTAGGCAAGGTGTAGCACCTACTTAGCTCCCTCCTACTTAGCTTCAGGGTCACGTGAATCCATGGGAGCAAGCGGTGGATGGTCATACAAGCAGCCAGTGCATATCACAAGTTCTGGTTATGTGACCACTGACGCCAGGCAGACAAGCTCTGAAGAGTATTGATAATGGCTGGGGTCACCCATTTTGTAAAGACACTGCCCAGAAGAAGGCAATGGCAAACCACTTCTGTCGAAAAATTTGCCAAGAACAATCATGGTTAAAGACCAGGATTGCCTGCTTCATATGGCACAGCACATAATGATCATGTCATATGACAGGGCACATAATGATGATCTCATATGACAAGGCACATGATGAAGATGATTCCTGCATCTACTGTCATGTGTTCTTCTCTTTAGCATTCTCTGAAGTCCTAAGTGAATATGGCCTGTGCAAGGCAGTCTTTGCAACCCACAACAGAAGAGCAGGCGATTATCGCATGCATTCTGGTCCATACTCCGCTTATATGTGACATGGTAGCGCAGTGATTAATGTAATGCTTTACACCACCATCAATTAGTTCTCCGTTCAAAATAAATTTATTATCAAGGTATGTTTATGTACCCTGAGATTCATTTTCTTGCTGGCATTTAGAGTAGAGCAAAGAGGTACAGTAGAATCAATGAAAAAATGCATACAAAGACGGACAGCCAATGTGTAAAAGAAGACAAAATGTGAAAATACAAAAAAAAAGAATAATCATCATAATAAATCAACAAGTAAATAAACAATAAGAAGAAGGTGAGTTAAAACGTGAGTCTATAGGTTGTGGAATCAGTTTGGAGTTGAGGTGAGTCAATACTGGTTCAGAAGCCTGTTGGTTGAAAGCTAATAAAGTTCTGAGGGTTCAATTACTGTGGCTGTGTGGAGGGAGTTCTCGCCCTGACCACACGCTTTGCTTCATCCCACATTCCAAAGACTTGCAGGTTAAGTTGAGTAAGTTGTGAACTTTGTACATTGGTGCCAGAGGCATGGCAACTTTTGTGAGCATCCCTCAGGACAATAATTGGACTGTGTTGATTCAGATGACACATTTCACTGATTTTTAATGTACAAATGAAACTAGTATATTAAAGAAAAATCAGCCACCAAATTTCTTCCACTCCAACCAACTCTTCCTTGTGGAATAGCAAATGCTATGCACTTTCAGACGCAGACAAAATAAATTTTTTGAGGATTATCAATCATTTTGTTATGATTAACTGATCACTTTGCTCTTGTTGTGAGCTTTCCCAGTCAATTTACTTTGTTTCTGACATCGCATCTGTAGTAACTCTCCAAAGTCACCTTATTAGCTATAAAGTTGTGAATTGACTCAATAGGCTGAATGGCTTAATTCTGTTCCTATCTCTAATGATCTTACTAGGTTCTTGATTGGTAAGGGTAAGGAGGTTACAGGGAGAAGTCAGAATAGGGTTGAGAGGGATAATAAATCAGCCATTTTTGAAAGGAAGAGCAGACTTGATGGGCTGAATGGCCTATCTCTGCTACCATGGGCACTATGGTAGTATAGCGATTGGCACAATGCTATTATAACAAGGGACATCAGAGTTTGGAGTTCAATTCCGATATAATCTATATGTCTTCCCATGGTACGCATGGGTTTCCTCTGGGTTTTTGCCCAGAGTCTAAAAATGTACCGTCAGTGTTTCAATGTACCCATGATTCAGTGGGATTGCTGAACTGTACAGCTCAAAGGGCCGGAAGGGCCTACTCATGCCGTATCTCAATAAATAAATGTCTCGTGGGTTTATATCAATAGGGAAAGTATTGATGCTCTGGAAATACAAATCCTTATTTGGTTTGGTACACCTATTACTTAACAAAATGCTCTTTTTTTCTCTTCAAGATCACAGTGGGTGCAAGAATGAACAGTGTGGTGTTGCAGAAGCTGGATCCCGATACTCCGTACTCAATCAGAGTTGTGTCCGTTTCCAGAACCGGAGATGGGGGACAGATAACTGGCAATGGCAGAACAAGTAGGTTTGATGTCCTATTCTCTTTTTGCTAATGCTGTTATTGTGATTGTGGAGCATTACAGTAGAGTAGCAGTGAGAGCAGTAGAGTAGCATATTGCGTCTCTTTGTAGTAGCAGTATAATGTAATAAAAATTACTTATAATTTAAGAGATAAATATGAAACATTTCTGAAAATTTGGAGCCCTTATTTACAAAAGACAGGATTAAATATATAGATGTTCTGAAGATGAAACAATTGGTTATTAGGGGAAAGAAATAAATATACATATTAAAGTTATTACGAATTCCATGGAGCATGTGGAGATCTTCCAACAACCAGGCATTCTTTCTTTCTTTCTTTTTTTTTCTATAGGGCAGTCAGGGGGGAGGGGTTAAGGGGAGGGGGTAAGGGTCATATACATTGTTTTTTCATACTTCACTTTGTAACTACTTAAAAATGCAATAAAAAAAGTTTAAAAAAAAATGTAATAAATAAAAATGCTACGTTATGAAAATAAATAAGCAGTGCAAAAATACGGCAAAATAGTGATGTAGTGTCGATGTGTTCATGTCCGTTCTGATATCTGAAGAGATATTCCTAAAATGCTGAGTGTGTGTCTTCTGTTTTCTCCATCTCCCCCCTATGCTGAGGCCTTCCATTGGTTGGGGCTGACCATGGACATTGTGTCCTAGCAGTATACACAATATACAAGCCAGGGCAGTAAGATATGTAGAGCAAGCTGATGCCGATGAAACAGGCTCCCCCTCTCCATGCATCTGATGAACCCAAAGGAATGGCAGAGACCGATACAGTTTGGCACCAGTGGCATCACAGGAGTCGCTAGTCAGTGTTGAACTCATTGAAGAACTGCCTTTGGGACTCCAGCTCCAGATTTTTCCCTCTGGTTTACTCCGAAGCCTTCCCCATGAGTGGGTAGCCACAAGGCAGCGGAGGTTTGAGATCAGAGTCTTCCTTCTCCGAGAAGAGCTGCCAACCACAGCTGACGAGCTCATCTGCCCAAAGCGAGTGGTTTTTAAGGTGCTAGTAACCCACCATTGCCCATTTTCCTGTCAGTCGAAACTTCCACTGGGCTTAGTAGCTAAGCCGCATGTGAAGGCCAGGAGCTGGACTTGGTTGTCAGAGACTAAATCAGATGCATGTCATAGGGAGCATTCAGCGGTAGTGGGAGCTTATCCGCACTACCGGCCCTGGTTATAACAACCTTATGGAACCTCCTCTGAGGTAGTGATGAGAAGAGGGCATGTCTCAATTGATAATGAATGCTGCCTTTTTGAGGCTGTGCATTTTGAAGATATTCTGATAGTGGGGAACGTTCTTGCCACGATGGAACTGGCCAGGTCTACAATCCACTGCAGCTGTTTTTGTTCAGTTTATTCTGCATTCTGTTATTGTTTTCCCTTGTGCTACATCAATGTACAGTGGAATGACATTATCTGTATGGAATGCATGCATGATAAATTTCATTGTACCTTGGTATTTGCGGCCAGAATAAACCAATGTGTCAATTTACCTTTAACCCAATGTTAATGGAGCCCATTCAATTTGGTTTGGACCTATTGAGTGTTTCCAACAATATCTGTTTTAGCTTTTAGTTCAATGTGGGCTGGCAAAATGCAATTCCCTTTCTCTATTGTCCGCCAGCGCACTGAGTTTGGAACTGTTGAAATATACTTCCAATAGGGTGGAAATCCATCATACAATTATTAATTTGGCCTGAACATCTTGACCTCCTTCAAAGAGACAACAGGAAAATAATTTGTTTGAAAAATGTAGAACTGATTAGCTAGGGAGCAAGAAGGAAAATAAAAGAAAAACAGAATGTACTTTGAAAAGTTCAGTGGTTGAGTGAACTGATTGGGAAAGGGGTTCAAGGATTAATGTGGAAAGGGCTTTGAAATCGCTCCCTTGCCGCTCGGTTGCTTTCAGACAGGAGAAAAACAACATTCCTCAACAGTATCACGGCTTAAGGAAAACATAAGACAGGAGCAGAATTAGGCAATGCAGTCTATCGGTATGCTCCACCATTCTATCATGGCTGATTCATTATCTCCTCAACTCCATTCACCTTCCTCCCCCCCCTCCATAAATTTTGATGCCCTTATTAAATCAACCCATGCTTTAATGACTTTGCCTGCACAGCCATCTATGGGAAAGAATTCTGCAGCTTCATCACCCTCTGGCTAAAGAAATTCCTCCTCATCTCTGTTCTAAAGGAACATTCCTCTTTCCTGAGGCTGTGCCCTCTGGTCCTAGACTTTCCCACTATTGGAAGCACACATTTCACACCCACTTTGTCTAGGCCTTTCAAAGTTCAATAGATCTTCCATCATTCTTCTAAGATCCAGTGAGTACAGGCCACAAGACATATGCAGTAATGCTCCTTATACATTAACACTTTAATTCCCTGGATCATTCTTGTGATCCTGCTCTGGGCCCTTTTCAATCCCAGCACGTCCTTTCTTAGATATGGTCCTACAACTACTCACGATACTCCGAGTACAGTCTGACCAACAATGCTCCCTTAAATTTGTAATGACCAGTTTGCAGAAAATCTTGTGCTGTGCAGTTTTTTGCCCAGTGATAGCAACGTGTGCACTGAATAATTTTTCAATAAAACAGTATAAATAAGCCAGTTCCAAAATCTGAAGACAAATCTTTACAAACAGTGTCCACACTGTCTGCATCAGAAATCAGAAAAGGAAATGTAATTGTTTAAAGTCATGAAATATACTTAACATGTCAACAAGGAAGGGGTTGACAACCTTTTGTGCGTAGTTTAAATTCATTTGTGTGCTAATAGCAGAAGATGTGTGCATGAATACACACGTATTAGAGGGAACATTTCCTTATAAAGCCTCAGCATTACATCCTTGCTCTTATATTTCAGTCCTCTTGAAATGAATGCTAACTTTGCATTTGCCTTCCTTACTCAACATGTAAATTAACATTTAGGGAATCCTGCATGAGGACTCCCAAGTCCCCTTCCAGCTCAGATTTCTGAATTTCTTCCCCATTTATAAAATAGTCTATGCCTTCATTCCTTCTAGCAAGGTGAATAACTATGCATTTCCCGACACTGTATTCCATCTGTCACTTCTTTGCCCATTCTCCTAATCTTTCTGCACACACTCTGTTTCCTCAACACTACCTGCCCCTCTACCCATTTCCATATCATCTGCAAACGTGGCCACAAAACTATCAATTCCATCATTCAAATAATTGACAAAAACGTAAAAAGAATTGGACCCAACAGTGACCCCTGTAGAACACCCTGGCAGCCAATCAGAAAAAGCTCCTTTTATTCCCCATTCTTTGCCTCCTGCAATCAGCTGATGTTCTATCCATGCTAGCATCTTTCCTGTAATACCATGGGCTCTTACCTTGCTAAGCAACCTTGTGGCACCTTGTCAAAAGCCTTTAGAAAATCTAGGTTGTTTACCTGACTCTCCTTTGTCTATCCTGCCTGTTATTTTCTCAAATAGTTCCAACAGCTTTGTCAGGCAAGATTTCTCCTTGAGCAAGTCATCCTGACTTTGGCCTATTCTACCATGTGCCTCCAAGTACCCCAAAATCTCGTCCTTAATAATAGATTCCAACATCTTCCCAACCATTGAGGTCGGACTAACTGGCCTATAATGTCTTGTCTATTATCTCCTTCTCTTCTTAAGGAGTGGAGTGACAAATACCTAATCAGCCAATCATGTGACAGCAACTCAGTGCATAAAAGCATACAAACATGGTCAAGAGATTCACTTGCTGTTCAGACCAAACATCAAAATGGAAAAGTAATGTGATCTAAGCAACTTTGACCATAGAATTATTGTTGGTGGTTTGAGTGTCTCAGAAACTGCTGATCTCCTGGAATTTTTATGCAAAACTAGAGTTTACAGAGAATATGGTGAGAAATGAAAAGAAATGTCTAATGAGTCACAATTCTATGGTGTTAATGAGGGAGGTCAGAGGGGAACGGACATTCTGGTTTAAGCTGACAGGAAGGTGACAATAACTCAGATAACTTTGTGTTACAACAGTGGTGTGCAGAAGAGCATCTCAGACCTTGAAGTAGATGGTCTACAGCAGCAGAAGACCATGAATGTACACTCAGTGGTAAAAAAAAAACCTGATTCAGAGGGTAAAGCTGGGTTAGGAAAATGCACGAACTGGTCAGGAGTTGAGCCTTCATGGCGACCTCTGAGATGGCATTTAATAGAACTGTCTGCTTTTTGTCTTCCAGAGCCGCTTGCTTCAGTCCGCAACCTAAGGGTGTACAACCCAACAACTAGTTCACTGGCTGTGAGCTGGGATCCCGCCGAAGGTGTGGTACGACGCTACAGGATTCGTTACGTTCCATCCACAGGGCCTGGAAATGAGGAAGAGGTGAGTTTTCCTGAACGAAATCCCGTGTTACCTGAGGTTTGGTGCAGTGGGAGTCAACAACAGCAGCTTGTGGTTATGCAGCGACGTCCCAAGGATTGTGCGCAAAAAACGCAAAGCTAGGAGCAGGCCATTTGGCTCAACAACCCTGTCTCATCGTTTCATCTTGTCATGGGTGATCTGCTGTGGGTCTCATCTCAATGTACCTTTCAAAGTTCAGACCATATTTTCTGTGTGTTCCTCTGGGTTTCCAACATCTGCAGAATTTCTTGTGTGCAGTAAATAGAAACGTGGATTTTTTTTTGTCATTTAAAAGAGAATTGGATAGGTATATGGACAGGAAAAGAATGGAGGGTTATGGGCTAAGTGCAGGTAGGTGGGACTAGGTAAGAGTAAGTGTTTGACACAGACTAGAAGGGCTGAGACGGCTTGTTTCCATGCTGTAATTGTTGTATGGTTATATGATTTTGGAACTGCAGTCAAAGCCTAGACGTAGAGTCGTGGAATGCTGCAGAAAGAATTCCCAAGGACATAGAACACGTGATGATTATGAGTAGTCATCGCATGCTACCCTGAGATTCACTTTCTTGTGGGCATTTGCAGTAAATACAAAGAAGTACAATAGAGTTAATGAGAAGCCACACTGCAAAAGGCAGTAAGCTGTGCAAATACAAAATGAAAAAAGAAATAATAATAAATATATAAGCAATAAATATCGAGACCATGAGTTGTCAAATCCTTGAAAGTGAATCCATAGGCAGTGGGAGCTGGTCATTTGGGGTGAGTGAAATTATCCTCTTTGGTTCGAGAGCTTGATGATTGAAAGGTAATAATTGTTCCTAAGCTTGGTGGTGGGTGTCCCATGAGTCCTGCACCTCCTTCCTGATAGCAGCAGCTAGAAGAGAGCCTGGCCTGGATGGTAGGGGTCCTTGATGACGGATGGTGCTTTCTGATGACTGCGCTCCATATAGATGTATTCACTGGTGGGGAGGGCTTTTTGTGTCGTGGTCCACTACTTTTTGTAAATATCTCTTCTGTGCCAGTTCTTTGTGGGACCAAACTAAATGATCATACAGAGTTGGTGTTCAAAATGGAGGGCAATTTATTCAAAAACTGTTGCACACCAGGAGAACAGCAAAATCTGATCTACCTGAGCATGAATTTGGTACAGCCTTTACAGTCTCAGTTGATGAATTTTGTTTTCAGAAAGACTTAATTTAGTAAAAGACTAGGTCTAACAGCAAATCCGATTTTCCATTACAACAGTAGGTGCATGCTAAAACATAAAGAAGTTACTGAAATGTGGACATTTCTTATAAGGACAGATAGAGTGAGCCAGGGCTTTTCTCTTTGTACTGAAGTAGGGCGAGAGGTGACTTGATGAAGGTTGATAAGATGAACAGAGGCATAGATTGAGTGGACAGGCAGAGGCCTTTTCCTAGGATGGAAATGGCAGATACCAGGAGGCTTAATTTTAAGGTCATTGTAGAAGCATATGGGGGATGGGGAATGTCAGAGGTTGGTTTTTTATACAGAGAAAGGTGGGTGCATAGAACATCCTGCCAGGGGTGGCGGTAGAGGCAGATACATTAGGGGGATTTAAGAAACTTTTAGTTAGGCACATGGAGGCTAGAAAAATTAGGGGCTAGGTAGGAGGGAAGGGTTAGATTAGGTTAAAAGTTTGGCACAGCACTGCTGGCAGAGGGGCCTGTACTATATTGTAGTGTTCAATGTTCTGTGCTCTTGGGAACAGTTGCTGCTGCATTCCATTTCTCCACTTCTAGCCTTTGACCGCAGTTCCAAAATCCACATTCCCATTTATTGAACACAAGGTTCTGCAGATGCTGGAAATCCAGAGGAACACAAACGGAGTGCTAGAGGAACTCAGCAGGCCAGGCAGCATCTATGGAGAGGAATAAGCTGTTAACATTCCGTGCCAAAACCCTTCATCAGGACTACTTACTAGTTCTATCTACTCCCTATTTATCACTTACTAGCCTTCACAATAGTTTTCCTACAAAAACATGTTCAAAGTAAATTTATTATCAAAGTACACATATATCACCTTATACAACCCTGAGATTGATTTTTTGCAGGCAAACTCAATAAATCCAGAATAGAATCAGTGAAAGATCACACTAAACTGGGTGTTCAACCAGTGTGCAAACACACACAGAAAGAAAGAAATTATAATACTAAATGAGTAAGCAATAAATATCGAGAACATGAGATGAAGATTCTTTGAAAGTGAATCTGCAGGCTGCAGGGATACTCCAATGATGGGGCAAGTGAAGCTGAGTGAAATTATCCATTTCCAGATCTTTCAAAGATGTTTCTACCTCCTCGTTAAATATCCCCCAACCTCTGGGGTAGAGACTTCCTGAGATGCCCCTACACACTTCATTTTTAAAAGGGCAGTCCCTACAGCCGTGTCTCCTTGTTTGAGACCCTCTCACTAGTGGACAGATCACAGCATCTACTCTCCTGTGTCCCTGAGGATCTCATGATTTTTTTTTGACATCACCCCCATTCTTTTATACCCCAAAGAATAGAATTCCAGCACCCTGTCGGCGTGGAGATACTTAAAGAGCTTTGGGGAGGCGATTAAAATGTGGGAAAGTGGTCATTTTTAGGGGTTGCCCTGAAGCAGAAGGAAAATGTATAGAAACAGGGAAGTTTTACCTCCCTTCCGCTCTCTCCACTTTCCACAGGGATTGCTCTGTCTGTGATTCTCTTGCCCACTAATCTCCCATCTACCCCTTATCCCGGCAGGTCGAAGCAGTCGTACACTTGCCCATTCACCTCCTCCCTCACCTCTATTCAAGTCTTTCTGAGTGAGGCAAAACTTCACTGTGAGACTGTTGGGGTCACCTTCTATATCCAGTGCTTCCGATACAACCTCCTCTACATTGGTGAGACCTGATGTAGATTAGGGGATTTTTGCTCTGTCTGCAACCAGCAGGATTTCCTGGTGGCCGGCCAACCATTTTAATTCCAATTTCCATTCCCATTCAGACATGTCAGTCCATGGTGTCTTCTGCAGCCATGATAAGGCTACTTGGATGAGCAACACTTCATATTCCGTCTGGGTAGCCTTTGAACTGATGGCATGAATATCGATTTCTTAGTATTTTTTCCCCTTCCCCTTTCCTTTTCTTCCATTTCCCACCCTGCCTCGACTTTTACCTCTTCTCCTCTAACCTGATGCCTGTCACCTCCCCCGGTGCCCATCCTCCTTTCCTTTTTCTCGTGGTCCATTCTCTGCTCCAATCAGATTCCTTTTTCTTCAGCCTTTTACCGTTTCCACCTATCACCTCCCAGCTTCTTGCGGCATACCCCTCCCCCACCAACCTGACTTCACCTATCACCGACTGACCTCCTACCCCTCCCCCAGCCTTCTCATTCAGGCTTCTGCCCCCTTTCCTTTCTGGTCCTGATGAAGAGTCTCGACCCCCGAGATATTGACTGTGTCTTCCCCTGCAGAGAAGCCCAAGTTGCTCAGTTGCTCCAGCATTCTGTGTGTGTTTCCATCAGGGTTTAGAAGGGAACTTAAAACTCAGCGTTAAGTTGACTGAAGGTGCACCACCAACAACACTGTGTTAATTTAAAAAACAATTGGGTTGGAGCAAGAATATCTAATATCAGCTGAATAGAAATTGCGCTTGAGGTTTCTACCTGTGACTTAAGCCTACCCTTGTGCCAATAACTGAGAGCTGCAAAGAAATAAACCAGTAGGCAATGAGAAATAGGCCGCTACTGAATTAAGTCATCATTACTCCGACAGCATGGGCTTCCCCGGGTAATTAATGCTAATGTGATGCAGAAAACATTCAAGACGAATTATGCCCCACAAGTTTTGATTCACAGAAGTAAGGTCGAAGAAACTTACTGTCTTGTACGAAAGAAGCAAAGTAGCGTTACGGTTAACATAATGCTATTACAGTATCAGTGACCCAGGTTCAATTCCCGCTGCAGTCCGTGAGGAGATTGTAGGGTTTCCCTGCGACCACATGGTCTTCCTCGCACATTCCAAAGACATGCAGGATTGGTCGGTTAATTGGTCACAAGGGTGTAATTGGGCAGCACAGGCTCACTGGGCCGGAAGGGCCTGTTATTCTGCTGGATCTCTAAATAAACAGTAACAAGATCCTTTCATGTTGTCTGAAAGTGAAACCCTGCTGCTTCCCTTGGCTGCACAAGCCTGGGGAAGACTCCAGTCCCGTCAAACCGACGAGAGTGAGACGGCCCTCCCACCCCAAACCCTGGCTTGTGTGGACGCCGTGTAATTTGCAACCCTGTTACAAGTCATGGAACAACAGATGGTGCACTGCATCCGATTAGAGGAATTATATTTGTGAATCTTCACTTCAGGGTTAGTCAAGAAAAAGGGCCCATTATAGTTAAACAGTCCAATGTGCACCAGTTGGAGCTCAATTCACCGATACTCAGTCGATTTCGCCGTCGATTCACGATGTCTCCACCGGGTCGTATCTTACAACTGGTTCTCTGCAGCGTTTTCTCTGTCCATCTCACACCAAACTAAAGACCCAGTTCACATTCCAAAGCACCCGTTACCTCTGACCACTGCTCCTATAGAAAGACCATGATGTTGGCAGTGAAGCCCTTCCCTGGGTGTTGCAAAAGGAAAGGTTAATATCCCTTTTGATGAGGGTGGAAGGGGCCACAGTGGGCTGACAACACACAAATAGGTAAAAGATTGAATTGACTTATTTATTGAGAAGCAGTGTGGGTTTGGTCCTTCAAGCTGTACCACCCAGCGGTTACCCCCCCCCCCCCCCCCCCCCGATTTAATCCTGGCCTAATCACGGGACAGTTTACAAAGACCAATTAACCCACCAACTGGTATGTCTTTGGACTGTGGGAGGAAGCCAGACCGGCCGGAGAAACCCACACAGTCATGGGGAGAGCGTACAAACTCCTTACAGATAGTGGTGGGAAATGAACCTGGATTCTGGTTCTGTAAGGCACTATGCTAACCACTACACTATTGTGCAGTATCTAAATCAAAGGGCAGGGATGTGGTGAAGTGGAAGAATGCATGCTTTGCATGTCTGGTCTTAGAGTTGTAGACCCTTATAGCTTTTTGATCTATCTAGTCAGTTCAAAATTATTACTTTTCTGACCTGCACCTGCACCATAGCCCTCCATATCCTTCCCATCCATGTACTTGTCCAAGCTTCTCTTAAAGGGTGCAGTCAACCCCGCGTCCATCACTTCTGCTGGCGGCTCGTTCCACACTCGCACCAGCCTTTGAGTGAAAAATTCACCCCCCTTCCCAAGTTCCCCTTAAATATTTCATCTTTCACCCTTAACCTATGACTTCTGGTGCTCATTTCACCCATCTGTGGGGGTAAAAGCCGTGTTTCAATCTTTCAACGTGCACATTAAAATATCGAAACCGGCATTTGATGAGCCATTTGTGTCAAATGCAACCAATGGAGGTACCCAATAAAGAGGCTGAGTGAATTTCATCGGCTAGGGCTTGTGTGACCGACTGGGTGAATGTGGGATCTATACATCTTGCGGCCTTTGTTGCCATGGCAGCCAGTGTGTTTGTTGTTGCCGTGGATAATTTCCTTTTAAGGACCAATGCCTTCTCTGAATGTTACCGAGCAAAGGATTCAGAGATGTGTGGAACAGCTTCAACTGTTTGATGGCCATATAAAGCCATGATTTAATCTACCAAAATCGGTGCAATCCAATTGCTGGACATCTATTTCACATGAACTTGTGCAGTATAATCTCTCAATGTATCCACGTTTAACTTTGTCTCACAATTCTTCCTTCTTTCAATATGCGCAATGCATCACTGGCACCAGCCTCCACAGCATCAAGGACAAATGTAAGCTGCTGGAGAGGGGCCAGTGACGACATGAAGGATCCTATGCACATCTTGGAGGTTTTGTCCCACTCCCATCAGAGAGAAGTTACGTAGTATCCACAGCAGGACCATCAAACCTAAAGCCAATTACTTTCCTCAAGAAGTAAGGCTGATCAACACCTCCAGCCAGTAACGCACCCCTCCACACCCCCAGCCACTACTACTTCATCATTTCCTGTCAGTCACCTTATGTACAGATACTCCTGAGCCTTGCGTCAATTTATGGATATATAGTCAGTCTATGTATTTTAGCTACCTTATGTAGTTACATTGATAGAATTTTTTTAATTGTGTTTTTATCTTGTTGTGTTTTTTTTGTGCTGCATCAGATCTGGAGTAACAATTATTTCGTTCTCCTTCACTCTTGTGTACTGGAAATTACATGAAATAATCCTGAACCTGCTGAATGTTGAATGCAGGCCCTTTCATGTTCCCAACTGCACTGGATCTGCCACCTTGCTCACTTGCTCAACCTGTTTACTTTATTTGAAAGCTCTTTTCTATCAGAAAGGCTTGCTTTCCACGTGGCTCTGCACCTGTCACTGGAGAGGCTGATATTTAATTTTGATTCTGAACAATGGAGAGGGTTGCTAAGCTACCTTAGAGAATAATTAGGAATCAAACAAGATGACAGGAGTTACATCTGAAGATTGTGACCCAACAGGTATAAGCAAACCTTTTGGTCTATAGAGCAGCCATTCTTCCTGTGTTACTGTATGGAACTGAATCATGGACCACCTACAGCAGACACCTAAAAGCCCCAGAAAAATAACACCAAAGAATCTTATGAAAGACTTTGAAGATCAGCTGGAAGAAGAGATGCACTAACACCAGCATACCAGATGAGACCAACATGAAAAGCATCTCCACCATGATAAAGCAACACCAACATCGATGCAGAGGTCATTTCAGCCGGATGCTTAACGCACATCTCGCCAAACAAATCTTTCCCTCCCAGTTGAAGAAAGGTCATTGAGACTCTACAGCAGAAAAGAAGTGGCTCAAAGAAAACATCAAAATCAGCCTGAAGAAATTCAACAGGACTTATAAAAACCGGGAAGACATTGCACTCAATAGATACGCCTGGAGGAAATCTGTTCAGTTTGGAGCTGCGTTGCATGAGAGTGACTTCTGCTTTACTACAGAAAACAAGCAGCAGCTACACAGGGAGAGACTGAACAACCAAAAAGCCCGACCACTAACCATAGCCACCACTTACTTGCACCCACATTGCAGCAGAATATGTGGATCTCGGTTCAGCTTCTACAGACAACTGAGGACCCACCATAGACAACCCCTCAGGAGAGTGTCATACTTGACTTGAGTGACCACACTACTACTATTACATGATGGGGTTCTTTCCAAACACACTTTCGTGAGTTGTTTGGGGTACCTGATGATAATATGACACTAACATAATCAACTTTCCTGACACAACCTTCTTTTTCTTTCTTTTTAAATCTTTTTATTAATTTTAAACAAACATGAATACAGAGAGTTTGAGAGTACATAATTAATAGGTTAAAGTATAACTACAAATAGATGATAATCCATATATAATAACCTCCCAAACTCATAGTAATTACGAAGAATGGAGTAAATAAGAAAAAAAAACCTAACCAACATGGACCATTGTATTATGTCAAATATACACAGGAGCCTCAATAACTCCGCACCTCCATCCAAATAATTAAGGATAATAAAAGTAAGGTTTAGGAAAAGTCAGTTTAGCTCATGAAAATGTTGAATAAATGGTCTCCAAGTTTCTTCAAATTTAACTGAAGGGTCAAAGACAACACTTCTAATTTTTTCTAAACTCAAACAAGAAATAGTTTGAGGAAACCACTGAAATATAGTTGGAGGATTAATTTCTTTCCAGTTCAATAGGATAGATCTTCTAGCCATTAACGTAACAAATGCAATCATCCGTCGAGCTGAGGGGGATAAACAGATATTATCCACCATTGGTAAACCGAAAATTGCAGTAGTAGGATGCGGTTGCAATTTGATATTCAGAACTGTTGAAATAGTACTGAAAATATCTTTCCAATAATTTTGCAAGCAGGGGCAAGACCAAAACATGTGGGTCAATGAAGCAACTTCAGAATGACATCTATCACAGGTTGGATTAACATAAGAATAAAATCGAATAAGTTTAACCTTGGACATGTGAGCCCTATGTACAACCTTAAATTGTATTAATGCATGTTTAGCACAAATAGAAGAAGAATTAACTAATTGTAAAATTTTCTCCCACTGCTCAGTGGGTATAAGACAATGAAGTTCTTTTTCCCATTCCTTCTTAATTTTTTCTGATACTTCTGGCTGTATTTTCATGATCATATTATAAATGATGGCTACTAAACCATTCTGGCAAGGATTCAGAGCTAAATTTTTTTCCATAATGTCCATTGGACATAATTTCGGAAAAGACTAACATATTATTCAGGAAATTTCTAACTTGCAAGTATCTAAAAAATGAGTTTTAGGCAAATTATATTTATTAGATAGCTGTTCAAAGGACATAAAACTGTTGTCTAAAAATAGATCACGAAAACATGTTATACCTTTTGTTTTCCATTAATCAAAGACTTGATCCATAAAAGAGGGCCGAAAAAAAGAGTTAGATATAATAGGGCTTGATAAGATAAACTTATTCGAGCCAAGGAATTTACGAAATTGAAACCATATTCGTAACATATGTTTAACTATAGGATTGGTTATTTGTTTATTCAATTTAGATAAAGCAAAAGGAAGTGAAAATCCTAAAATTGAAAACATTAAAGTCTTGTACAGATTTACATTCCAAATTTACCCATTGTGGGCAAGATGTTATAATCAATTCTTGTGTCCAAAATATTAAATATCGAATATTAACTGCCCAATAGTAAAATCTCAGGTTTGGCAAAGCCAAACCACCCTCCTCCTTGGGCTTCTGTAAATATTTTTTACTTAATCTAGGATTTTTATTCTGCCACACATACGAGGATATTTTGGAGTCAATAATATCAAAAGAAGATTTAGGAATAAACAACCTTCTAATTTCCATTTTTACAACATAAGACCTTAAGGCATAAGAGCAGAATTAAGCCATTTGGCCCATTGAGTCTGGTCCACCATTCTATCATAGCTAATTTGTTATTCCTCTGAAACACATTCTCTTGCCTACTCCCTATAATATTTGATGCCCTTACTAATCAAGAACCTTATTCAGATTCAGATTCCGTTTATTGTCTCTTAGAAACCACAAATGCAATGCAGTTAAAAAATGAGACAAAATTCTTCCAGAATGATATCACAAAAGCACATGACAAAACAGACTACACCAGAAAATCCACATAACATTTGGCAATCCCCAATCCAGAGTCTGGAGACACTGCTGTGTATTAATATTGTGTTACCATCTTAGCGCGTACCCCGGAAAGGAGCTCCAAATCCACCAGACAAAACAAGACCAAAAACTAAAGCTACAAGACCTGCATAAAACCACATAGTTACAACAGTGCAAGCAATAGCATAATTGATTAAAAAAAAACAGACCATGGGCACAATAAAAATAGTCCAAAGATGTTAAAGGACTATAAGTTCAAAATAAATCACCACACAGTTTCCACAAGTCCCCAGGGTCCCGACAGACTCGCCATCCCACGCCGGCAGCAGAAGGGAATACCCCCGCTATGGACTTCCACGGCGCCGCCCGACTCAGCCTCGCACATGCAGCACACAGTGAAAGCTCCGTCGAACCCAGCCTCGCAGACACAGCACACACCGAAAGCGACCTGACCGCAGCAAACTCCGAGCTGACGACCACCCCCTCCAGTACAGTTTCTCCGAGCACCATCGTCTGCCAAGCGTATTAAGACGGCCCCACCAACGGCCATCGGCAATGTGACCCCAAGGACTGGGGGCCTGTTCTTCCCAGCAGAGACCCGGACCTCACAGCAGCAATGAAGAAGGTCTTCCTGGAGATTTCCTGATGTTCCTCCGTGCTCCCACGTCCGTTTTCAATTGATTATGATTGCGCATGGCACCCCACTTCACAAATAACAGATAATCATATAATTTTAAGTATACTCAATGATGGCCTCCAAATGTATTTTATAGATTCACCATACTCCTCCAGTGTTCTGAGGCTATGCCCTTTAGTCCTAGACTCCCCCTGTGGTGAACTACATATACCTGTCTGGACACGCCCCCCCCCCCCCCCCGCTGACTGCTCCTGTGGCTCCTCCCACAGACCCCTGTATAAAGGCACTGCTCCTCCCTCAGTCTCCAGGATGTTGTGTGGTGGTCTCTTGCTGCTGACGGTGCTTTCTTCCAGCTAATAAAAGCCTACCTTGACTCACGTCTCCGAGAGTTATTGATGGTGCATCACCCCCATAATAGGGAACATCCTTTCCACATCCACTCAGTCTAGGCCTTGCATTACTTGATAGGTTTTAATGAGACCCCCCTTCATTCTTCTAAACTCCAGCAAGTACAGGCCCATTTAACGCTCCTCGTATATTATTCCTTAATTCCCAGAATCATTCTTGTGATCCTCCTCTGTACCCTTTCTAATTCTAGCACACCTTTTCTCAGATAAGGGGCCCCAAACTGCTCATGGTACTCCAAGTGCAGTCTGACCAATGCCTTATAAAGTCTCAACATTGCATCCTTCCTTTTATATTTTAGCCAGCTCAAAATGATTACCAATTTTGCATTTGCTTTCCTCACCGCCAACTCAATCTGCAAAGTAAACCTTTTGGGAATCTTACACAAGGACTCCCAAGTCCCTTTGCACTTCTGATTTCTGAATTTCCTCCCTGTTTAGAAAATACCCTATGCCTTTATTCCTTCCCCACACTATACTCCATCTTCCATTTCTTTGCCCATTCTCTTAATCTGTCTAGGTCCTTCTACAGATTCCTTTCTTCCTCAAAACTACCTGTCCTTCTACTTAACTTGGTATTGTCCACAAACCTGGTTATAAAAGCCATCGATTCTACCATCCAAGTCATTGACGTACACCGTGAAAAGTAGAAGTCCCAATGCCAACCTCTGGTCTCCAGCAGCCCACCAGATTTTAGTTTTAAGTGGTTGTGAAATAATTCATTGTAGTATTTGAACTTGTGTTCGAGTAGATTCTCAGTCCGGGCCATCAGATTATTGAACCAGTATCTTTACCAGTGTGATATTGTAATCTATCTCAAAGGATTGCCAGATAATGAGATGTTTTGGATTTTTATTGACAGGTCACAGTCTCAGGAAACACACACCATACAATCCTCAGGAGTCTGCATCCTGATACACCTTACGATATCTCAGTGGTTCCCGTGTACCGTGAAGGTGATGGGGCTCCAAAGTCCAGCAGTGGGAGAACATGTAAGTCCTCAGTAAGAAGAGCATTTAAATTATACAGTCTTAATTAGCTCCGTAAGAATCAAAGCTATTTTAATCCAAAGAACTCTGTCTCAACTTCTCATCTACATGGTAAAGCAGCCAGCAGGTTATTTAATCATTTATTTGTTGCTATTATTATCATTTTTTTGTATTTGCACATTGTCTTCTCTTGCACACTGGTTGCTTGTCAGTCTTTGTGTGTAGTTTTTCATTGATTCTATGATACTTTGTTCTACTGTGAATGCCCGCAAGAAAATGAATCTCAGAGTAGCATTTGGTGACATCTTGAAATGTGGTGATGATTTTGAAATTCAGCAACAAATTGGCAAGTGTGACATTGTGGCCATCTCTGAAACTTGGCTGAAGGATGGCTGCCTTTGGGAGTTGCATGTCATCAAAGGATATACGGTGTATCAAAAAGATAGGTTAGTAGGCAGAGGGGTGGTGTGGCCCTGTGTATAAGAAATAATATTAAATCATTAGAAAGGGATGACATAGGATCGGAAGGTGTAGAGTCTCTATTGGTTGAATTAAGAAATGGCAGGATAAAAGGACCCTAATGTCAGTTGTATACAGGCCACTAAACAGCATCCAGGTTGAGGATTATAAATTACAGTAGGAGATAGAAAAGACATGTCAGAAGGGCAATGACATGATAACCATTGGGGATTTTGGATTTTAACATGAAAGTGGATAGGGAAAACCAGGCCAGTACCGGACCTCAAGAGAGAGAATTTATAGAATGCCTAGGCCCTAGGGGTTGGCTTTTTAGAACAGCTTATTGTTGATCCCACTAGGGATTGGCTGTGGTGCAATGATCTGGAGGTGATAAGAGAGCTTAAGGTTTTCACTTTGAAATTTGAGAAGGAGAAACTAAATTCCAATGTGTCAGTATTTCAGTGGAATAAAAGAAATTACAATGGCATGAGAGGAGAACTGGCCAGGATTGACTGCAAAGAGACACTAACAGGAAGGACAGCAGAGCAGCAATCGCTGGAGCTTCTGTGAGAAATGAGGGAAGTGCAAAACAGATACAGTATATTCCAAATAAGAAGAAATTTTTGAATGGAAGAAGGACACTACCATGGCTGACAAGTGAAGTCAGAGCCCAAAGTTAAAGCAAAAGAGAGGGCATACAAGGAAGCCAAAGCTAGTGGGAAGATAGGGGACTGGGAAGCTTTTAAAAACTTGCAGAAGGAAACTAAGAAGGTCATTAAGAAGGAAAAGATGAATTATGAAAAGAAACTGGTGACTAATATCGAAGAAGATACTAAAATCTTTTTTAAGTATATAAAGGGTAAAAGAGAGTTGAAGGCAGATATAGGACCAATATAAAATGATGCTGGAGATATTGTAATGAGAGATGCAGAGATGGCAGAGGAACAGAATGTGAAGGTGCTCAGGAAGCTTAATGGTCTGAGGGTGGATAAATCTCCTACACCTGATGGAATGCACCCCCGAGTTCTGAAGGAAGTAGCTGGATAGATTGTGGAGGCATTAACACAGATATTCCAAGAATTGATAGATTCTAGCATTGTACTGGATGACAGGAAAATTGCAAATATTACTTTGCTATTTAAGAAGGGTGGGAGGCAGCAGAAAGGAAACTATAGACCTGTTAGCCTGACATCAGTGGTTAAGAAGTTGTTGCAATCAATTGTTAGGAATGAGATTACAGAGTACCTGGAGGTACATGATAAGACAGGCCAAAACCAGCATGGTTTCCTGACAGGAAGATCCTGCCTGACAAACCTACTGCAAATTTTTGAGGAAATTACAAGCAGGGTAGACAAAGGAGATGCAGTAGATGTGGTGAACTTGGATTTTCAGATGGCCTTTGACAAGGTGCCACACATGAGGCCACTTAGCAAGATAAGAGCCTATGGAATTACAGGGGAGTTAAGAGCATGGGTGGAGCAGAGAATGGGAATAAAGGGATCCTATTCTGGCTGGCTTCTGGTTACCAGTAGAGTTCCACAGTGGTTGGTGTTGGGACTGCTGCTTTTTACGATGCATGTCAATGATTGGATGATGGGATTGATGGATTTGTGACTAAATTTGCCGATGATACAAAGACAGGTGGAGGAACGAATAGTGTTGAGGGAACAGAGAGCCTGCAGAGAGACTCAGGTATCTTAGGAGAATGGGCAAAGAAGTAGCAAATGAAATGCAATGTTGGAAAGTCTATGGTCATGCTCTTTGGTGGAAGAAATAAATGGGCAGACTATTATTTAGATGGGGAGATAATTCAATATGCAGAGGTGCAAAGGGACTTGGGAGTCCTTGTGCAGGATACCCAAAATGTTAACCACCACGTAGAGTTGGCGGTGAAGAATGTTGGCATTCATTTTCAGAGGTATAGAATATAAGGGCAGGGATGTGATGCTGAGGCTCTATAGGGCACTTGTGAGACCACGCTTGGAGTATTGTGTGTAGTATTGTGGGCTCCTTACTTTAGGAAGGATATACTGGCATTGGAGAGGGTTCAGAAGATTCATGAGAATGATTCCAGGAATGAAAGGGTTAAGTTACCATATGAGGAATGCCTGGCAACTCTTGGGTTGTATTTCCTGGAGTTCAGGAGAAAGAGGGGGGTCTCATAGAAACACTCCAAATGTTAAAAGGCCTGAACAGATTAGATATGGCAAAGATATTTCCCATGTTGGGTGAGTCTAGGAGAAGAGGGCCCAACTTTAGGGTTGAAGTATGTCCTTTTAGACCAGAGATACAGAGAAACTACTTTAGTCAGAGGGTGGTAAATCTGTGGAATTTGTTGCCACAAGCAGCTGTGGAGGCCAAGTCATTGGGTGCATTTAAGGCAGAGTTAGATAGGTTCTTGATTAGCCAGGGCATCAAAGGGTATGGGGTGAAAACAGGGGAGTGGTGACGACTGGAAGAATTGGATCAGCCATGATCGAATGGTGGAGCAGATTTGATGGGCTGAATGGTCTACTTCGTTTCCTATATCTTATGGTTATATATGTATCTTGATATGAAATTTACATTAAACTTTGATGCATAATCAAGGACCCCACCCACTCCCGACATTATCTTTTTTAACCCCATCCCATTATAGAAACATAGAAACCCTATAGCACAATACAGGCCCTTGGCCCATAATACTGTGCCGAACATGTACTTATTGTTGATATTACCTAGGGTTACCCATAGCCCTCTATTTTTCTATGCTCCTTGTACCTATCCAGGAATCTCTTAATAAACCCTATCCTATTCACCTCCACCACTGTCGCTGGCAGCCCATTCCATGCACTCACCACTCTCTGAGTAAAAAGCTTACCCCTGACATTTCCTCTGTACCTACTCCCAAGCACCTTAAAACTGTGTCCTCTCGTGTTAGCCATTTCAGCCCTGAGAAAAAGCCTCTGACTATCCACACTACCAATGCCTCACATTATCATATACACCTCTACCAGATCACCGCTCATCCTTCGTTGTTCCAAGGACAAAAGGCCAAGTTCACTCAACCTGTTTTCATAAGGCATGCTCCCCAATCCAGGCAACATCCTTGTAAATCTCCTCTGCACCCTTTCTATGGTTTCCACATTCTTCCTGTAGTGAGGTGACCAGAACTGAGTTCAGTACTCAAAGTGGGGTCTGGCCTGGGCCTTATATAGCTGCAACATTACCTCTTGGCTCTTAAACTCAATCCCAAGGTCGATGAAGGCCAATGCACCATACGCCTTCTTAACCACAGAGTCAACCTGCGTAGCAGCTTTGAGTGTCCTATGGACTTGGACTCCAAGATCTCTCTGATCCTCGACATTACCAAGAGTCTTACCATTAATACTATATTCTGCCATTATATTTGACCTACCAATATGAACCAAATGTTCATAAATCTTGCCTCTTGAGATCTTTTCCATCAACATACCAACCACTTAAGACTCACTGGTCTATAATTTCCTGGGCTATCCTACTCCCTTTCTTGAATAAGGGAACAAAATCTGCTAAACCTCCAATCCTCCGGAACCTCTTTCTTCCCCATTGATGAGGCAAAGTTCATTGCCAGAGGCTCAGTAATCTCCTCCCTCATCTTCCACAGTAGTCTGGGGTACATCTCTATGTCTCGTCCGATCCCAGAGACTTAACCAACTTGATGCTTTCCAAAAATTCCAGCACATCCTCTTTCTTTATGTCTATATGCTCAAGCTTTTCAATCCACTGTAAGTAATCCCTATAATCACCAAGATCCTTTTCTGTAGTGAATATTGAAGCAAAGTATTCATTAAGTACCTCTGCTATCTCCTCTGGTTCCATACACACTTTTCCACTGTCACACTTGATTGGTCTTATTCTCTCAGGTGTTGTCCTCTTGCTGTTTACATACTTGTCTTGGGGTTTTCTTTAATCCTGCTCGCCAAGGCCTTCTCATAGCTTCATCTGGCTCTCCTAATTTCATTCTTAAGCTCCTTCCTGTAAGATTACATAAGATTATAAGATTTACATAGTTTTTTGAACTTTCTGTAAGCTTTTCTTTTCTTCTTGACTAGATTTACAACTGCCTTTGTACACCACAGTTTCTGTACCCTACCATAATTTCCACCTCATTTGAATGTACCTACGGAGAACTCCACGCCAATATCCCCTGAACATTTGCCACATTTCTGCCATACATTTCCCTGAGAACATCTGTTCCCAATTTATGCTTCCAAGTTCCAGCCTGATAGCTTCATTTTTCCCCATACACCAATTAAACGCTTTCCTAACTTGTCTGTTTCTATCCCTTCCCAAGTAAAGGAGATAGAATTATGATCACTATCCAAAATGCTCTCCGACTAAGAGATCTGACTCCTGACCAGGTTCATTTCCCAATACCAGATCAAGTACAGCTTCTCCTCTTGCAGGCTTATGTACATATTGTGTCAGGAAACCTTCTTGAACACACCTAACTCCACCCTATCTAAACCCCTTGCCCTAGGGAGATGCCAATCAATATTGGGGAAATTAAAATCTCCCATAACAACCCTGTTATTATTACACCTTTCCAGATTCTGTCTCCCTGTCTGCTCCTCGATGTCCCTGATACTATTGTTAAAGTCTGCCCCGAGCTTTATAGGCTCATCAGGTTGGTGCTGATGCTGGTTTCCGTGGCATGAAGCGACTGAGAGTACGAGACTTTCCCCTGGTTAGGACACCAGTCTATCGTGAGGTTAACTCCCAGCATTTTGCTGGTACCCATTTACAGCTGGGTGGACTGGAGCAGTGTGTGGTTAATTCCCTTGCTCAAGGACACAACACACTGCTTCGGCTGGGGTTCGAACTCACGACCATCAGATCGCTAGTCCAACGCCTTAACCACTTGGCCACACACTATTGGGTGGTCTATAAAAAACACCCAGTAGAGTTATTGACTCCTCCTGTTTCAAATTTCCACCCAGAGAGACAATCCCTCTAAGATTTCCTCCTTTTCTGCAGCCGTGACACTATCTCTGATCAACAGTGCCATGCCCCCATCTCTTTTGCCTCCCTCCCTGTCCTTGCTGAAGCATCTAAAGCCTGGCACACTAAGTAAGCATTCCTGCCCCTGAGCCATCCAAGTCTCTGTAATAGCCACAACCTCATAGCTCCAAGTACTGATCCATGCTCTAGGCTCATCTGGTTTGTTCATGATGCTTCTTGCATTAAAATAGACACACCTCAAACCATTGCTCTAAGCGTATCCTTTATCTATCACCTGCCTATCCTCCCTCTCTCTCTGTCTCCAAGCTTTCTCTATTTGTGAGCCAACTGCCCCTTCCTCTGTCTCTTCAGTTCGGTTCCCACCCCTCAACAACTCTAGTTTAAACTCTCCCCAGTAGCCTTAGCAAACCTCCCTGCCAGGATTTTGGTCCCCCTCGGATTCAAGTGCAACTGGTCCATTTTGTTCAGGTCCCGCCTGCCCCAAAAGAGGTTCCCATCAGGCAGAAGATACAAAAGCTTGAATGCACAAACCACCTGGCTGAAGGACATCTTCTATCCCATTGTTATCAGAGTCTTGGACTGTCTCCCAGTTGAATAAAACAAAATGTTAACATTTTGACCTTATTGTCTGCCTGCACTGCACTTTCTCTGCAACCTTAAATCTTTGTTTTACATTCTGTTCTTAGATCATAGAAAAATACAGCACAGGAACATACCCTTTGTCCACCTAGTCCATGCCAAACCCTTTAAACTGCCTACTCCCCTTGACCTGACCTCCACAATACTACCACCTAAGTACCTATCCAAACTTCTCTGAAATGTTGACATCAAGCTCGCATGCTCCTTTTGTGCTGGCAAATCGTTTTACACTCTCATGACCCTCTGAGTGAAGAAGTTTCCACTTGTGTTCCCCTTAAACTTTTCACCTTTCACCCTTAACCAATACAAACACCAATGTCATGATGCTGTTAGTTGACTATAGCTCAGCATTTAACACCGTCAATCCTACAGTCTTCATCGATAAGCTGCAGAACTTGAGCCTCTGTACCGCCCTCTGCAACTGGATCCTTGACTTCCTTACTGGAAGACCACAGTCTGTGTGGATTGGTAGTAATAGCTCCTCCTAGCTGATGATCAACACTGGTGCACCTCAGGGGTGTGTGCTTAGTTCACTGCTCTACTCAGTCTACACCCATGACTGTGTGGCTAGGCACAGTTGAAATGCCATCTACAAATTTGCTGATGATACAACCGTTGTTGACAGAATCTCAGATGGAGATGAGAGGATGTACAGGAGTGAGATGTGTTAGCTAGTTGAGTGATGTTGCAGTAATAACCTTGCAATCAATATCAGTAGGACCAAAGAGCTGATTTTCAGAAATGGCAGGACAAGGGAACATAAGCCAATCCTCATAAAGGGCTCAGAAGTAGAGAGAGTGCTGAATTTCAAGTTCTTGGATGTAGAGATCTCTGAGCTGGCATAGTAGTGTAACCTTCAGCAGTATCATTGACCTGGGTTCAGTTCCTGATGCTATCTGTAATGAATTTGTACATTCTCCCCGTGACCATATGGATTTCATCTGAGTGCTCCGGTTTCCTCCCATGTTCCAAAAAAAATTATCTACAGCTACTATCATGTGGGCCTGCGAAGCTGGCCCAGAAACAACAAGACAATTATGGGCTGCCCTCAGCACATCCTCATCTATGTTGGTTGTTGGTGCAAATTGCATGTTTCTCTACATGTTTTGATGTACCTGTGACATATAACAGTAATTTTTTTTATCTTATCTCACTCTACAATATAACACTTTAGCTGAATTGATTTATCCTCCAAATATTCTTCAATCTGATGCGTCAATTAACACTACACCAAGCGTTGTATTCGGGAGGTTTTGTTGGGATGGGGAGTGTGAATGCTGGCTTTGTTACATCTGTCGCTCTGAATCTGCTGCTTTCTCTGAGAACGTAATGGAGTCTCTCCTTGTGTTCTATGCTCAGTAATCCGTGGGTCACCCGGTAACGTTCAAGTCTACAACCCATCACCGAACAGCCTGAACGTCCGCTGGACCAGCGCTCCAGGTCCTGTCCAGCAGTATAGGGTGGTTTACGCACCTCTGACTGGGACTCGACCCTCACAATACGTAAGTCACTGTACTCCAGCCTATATCAGTCCTGTAATAAAAAGTTCCAACTGATTATCTTGGAGCCTTCTGGAAAGCTTTGGCTAACTAAAGTCCATCTACACAAAACATAACATCTGGAGGAACTCAGCAGGTCAGGCAACGTCTGTGGAATTTAATAACCAGTTGACGTTTTGGGCTGAGACCCTTCAAGACTAGAAAGAAAAGGGGTAAAGAACTAACCCCCCCTCACCTTCCAGTCCTGATGGAGGATTTTGGCCAAACATCGAAGGTTTATTCATTTCTGTAGATTCTGCCTGACCTGCTGAGTTCCTTCTGCATTTTGTATGTTGCTCTGGATTTCTGGCATTGCAGAATCTCTTGAGGTTAAAACATAGCATCTGTCATCCACTGGTTCTTCTCTCACCCCTTTTCCTCACCTGCCTGTCGCCTCTCTCAGTTGACTCTCCTCCTTCCCTTTTTCCCATGGTCTACTCTCCTCTTCTGTCAGATTCCCTCTTCTACAGCCATTATGCTTTCCATCTCTCGCCTCTCAGCTTCTCACTCCATTGCCCTGCCCCACCCACCCACCTTCCCCCTCACCTGGTCTCACCCATCACCTGCCAGCTTGTGCTCCTCCCCCTCCCCCCTTCTTACTCTGGCTTCTTCCCCCTTTCCATCCTGATGAAGGGTCTCAACCCAAAACGTCGTCTGTTTATTCCCCTCCATAGCTGCTGAGTGAAGGAACATAGCAGGTCAGTTTAGCACTGTACAGGTAATGGAGGGAAAAAGCCTGTTGGAGAGCACTCTGGGGTTATTTAAATATAGCAGATATTAATTCAAGCAGGAAGTAGTCTTCAGTTTTTACTGTAAGTTGCAAGCAGTAAATTGAAGTTTCAACCACAGGCTGACCAACAAAAAAAAAGGGTGCCATAGTAGTGCAGCGGTTACTGTGACGCTGTTACAGCCTGGGGCACTGGAGCTCGTAGTTCAATTCCGGCATCCTCTGTAATCAAATTCAGACATTCTTTACTGTGTGCACGTTGGCTTCTGTTGAGTGTTCTGGTTTTCTTCACAGTCCCAAGACGTATTGGTTAGTGGGTTAAATGGTGATTGCAAATTGTCCTGTGATTTGGCTAGGGGTTAGTGGCTGGGAAGACCTGTTCTGCACTGTTTCTTGGAATCAAAAAAAAAAATCTTGAACGTGCTGACGTAGATGCGTTTTTCTGTCGAGCAGATGGTGGTACCAGGGAATGCCAACAACGTGCTTCTGGAACGCCTGCAGCCAGACACGCCGTACTCCGTGAACGTGGTGGCCCTGTACGCCGACGGGGAAGGAGGCCAGCTCACCAGCGACGGCCGAACATGTAGGTTGAGTACCCGTAATAGAATGTGTGAGTGTGGGGGTCTGCACTAAGGTGCGAACATCTGGAATCTGGTTTATTATCACTGACATGCAGTGCTGTGTAAAACTCTATCCATAGCTCGGGTGCTGCAGACCTGCACAGTACTGTATTTGTCAATGTGGAGTTTCTGAATCTGATGGGAGCAAAGGATATTGGGAATAGTGAGGATGGAGCACCCCAGGAGGAGTGTGGGACAGGTGGCAGAGCAGTGCCATGGGCAGCAGGTGGTGCTAGTGTAGACTCTCCCATCCCTGGGACTCTAGGCAAGGTCACTTGATTCCAAATAATTGGTTTATTGATTATTACAGAATGTCTTTCTGACACTTTCTGCTTCCTCCCCTCTCCCTTCCCTTTTCCAAACTATGATTCCCCTCTCCCTGCCCCATCCCACTCTCAGTCCACAACAGACCCATATCAGAAACAAGTTTATCATCACTCACATAGATCATGAATTTATATATATATTTATATGTATGTGTGTGAGTGCCTAAGACTTTCGATTTGTATCACAAGATCTGTTGCTTTATAGCAGCAGGACTGTAGAATATGTAAAATACCAGTCTACCTGCCTTTAAGCACATAGATATGTTTACAGAAAGGTGCAGAAAAGGACCAGTAACATCATGAAGGATCCCACCCACCCTGCTCAAGGGCTGTTTGCCCAACTCCCATCAGGGAGGAGGCTGCGTAGCATCTACGCCAGGACCACTAGACTCAAAAACAGTTACTTTCCCTAAGCTATCAGACTGATCAACACCCCCACCCATTAACTCACCCCACCACCACTCAATAAATAAATTTATATTTCTTGTGTTTTTCTTTATGCTGCATTGGGATCCGGGGTTACAATCGTTTTGTTCTCCTTTGCTTTTGTGTACTGAAGAGTGACAATAAGCAATATGGAAACTTAAAATATCTCTATGAATTACAATAAGAAATAGAGAAAGCAAATAAATAGCACACACAGAGAGGAAAAAAAATAGTGAGGTAGTGTTCATGGGTTCATTGTCCATTCAGAAATCGGATGGCAGAGGGGAACAAGCTGTTCCAGAAACATTAAACGTGGGTTTTCAGGCTCCTGTACTTCCTCCCTGATGGTAGCACTGAGAAGAGGGCATGTCCTGGGTGATAGGGGTCCTTAATGATGGATGTTGCCTTTTTGAAGCATCGCCTATTAATGATGTACTCGCTAGTGGGGAGGCGAGTGACCATGACGGATCAGGCTGAGTTTACAACCCTCTGCAGCTTTTTCCAGCCCTGTGCAGTGGCCCGTCCATACCAGACAGTGATGCAACGAGTCAAAGTGCTCCCCACGGTCCATCTGTAGAAACTTGCCAGCGTCTGGTGACATAAGAAAATAAGTTAGCACATTCCTGCAATATTGCATCTATTATTTTCATGTTTTCATTTCTCCCAGTGTAATCATTAGAAAGGAGTGAATCCTTGCTTGGTGAGGAGAAGATGGAAGCATATTATAGATGTATACAAGTACACCTGCACCTTCTCCCCACCCCCCCCCCCCAGTTTGGTGCCAGATTTCATAGAATCACGGCTAACTAGATTACAGCCTCGATTCTGCTCATACATTGAAAGACTGTTCTTGCACCACCCTTTTATAAAAGGCCGATCCTGATTCACAAATCCTGGAGAGAAAAAAAGACATTAATGACAGGTACGATTCAGGAGAAACACACACACAACATGCTGGAGGGACTCAGCAAGACAGGCAGCATCCACGGAGGAGAGTAAACAGTTGATGATTTGGACCGAGACCCATCATCAGGACTGGAAAGGGAGGCTGCAGAAGCCAGAATAAGAATGTTTGGGGAAGGGGAAGGAGTACAAACTGGCAGGTGATAGGTGAGACCCAGGTGAGGAGGAAGGGAGGTGGCTAGGAGACGGGTGATGAAGCAAGAAGCTAGATGGTGATAGGTGGAAGAGGTAAAGGGCTGAAGAAGAAGGTATCTAATTGGAGAGGAGAGTAGACCATGGGAGAATAAAGAGGGGCACCAGGCGGAGGTGGTGGGCAGGAGAGAAGAGAAGGGGCGAGAGGGAACCAGAATGGGGTATGGAAAAAGAGAGAAGGGAAAGCGAATGATAATGTATCAGAAGTTAGAGAAATCGATATTCATGCCTTTAGGTTGGGTGTATGGAACTAGGTAGATAGGAGATGTTTCAAGGGTATCTACTAAAGATGGGTAGATTGAACAAGCAGACTGGGCAACAATGTCCTCTCCCTCCCCTCAACTTCTTCTTCTGGCTTTTGCCCTCTTCCTTTCCAGTCCTGATGAAGGGTCGTGCGTGGCCAAAAATGTCGACTGTTTATTTCCCTTCATAAATTCTGCTTGACCTGCTGAGTTCCAACAGAGTTTTGTGTGTGTGTTGCTTGAGATCTTTAGAATATCTTTGTGTTTAGGAACCATGTGAAATTTTTCAGCTGAAAGTAATTCTAATTCAAGCAAGGGATACTCTCTTTGGAGTGAAGGAGGAGAGGCAACTTGACAGCAATATATAAGATTATTGGAGTCATAGAAAGATAGAAAGCCTACAGCACAATCCAGGCCCTTCGGCCCACAAAGCTGTGCCAAACTTGTCCTTCCCTTAGAAATTACCCAGGGTTACCCATAGCCCTCTATTTTCCTAAGTCATTATTGGAAAGGAGAGCCAACAACTTTTTCCCAGGGCGGCACTGGCCGAACCCAGAGGACATTGTTTAAGGTGAGTGGAGGAATGTTTAGGGGAGATGACACAGGTAGTTTTCTTGACAGAGAGTGGTGGTTGATTGGGGTCATGATACAGCCGAACACATTGAACATAGAACCAGTGCAACACAATGCAGGCCATTTGCCCACAATGTTGTGCCAACCTTTTAACCTACTCTAAGATCAATCTAACCCTTTCCCCTCATATAACCTTCCATTTCAACTCATCCATATTCCTTTCTAACAGTTTCTTAAATGTCCCTAATGCAGGTACCTCTACCACACATCCACCACTCTCTGTTTAAAAAAAAACTTACCTCTGATGTCCCTCCTATACTCTCCTCCAATCACCTTAAAATTATGCTCCCTCATTTGTACTCTTGGAAAAAGTCTCTGACTGTCCACTCTATCTATGCCTCTTATCATCTTTTGGTTGGTTATCCATCATATCCAATGATGACTGAAAGGACCTGTGGGGGAGCGATTTTAAAGTTGAAGATCTGTGGTATCATCTTGTACACTTCTATCAACTCACCTCTCACCCTCTAATTAGGTAGATTTGGGACATTAGAGACATTTAAGAGACTCAGATAGGCACATGGGTAAAAGAGAAAAAGGTGAGGCTGTGAGCTATGTAGGAGGGGAAGGGTCTGATTAATTATAGAGTAGCTTTATATAGATCAGCATAACAATGTAGGCCAAACTGTTCTGTACTGTTCTATGTTCTTTGTTCTACTTGCTAAGAGTTTTAAAAGGTTCACTTGTTGTTCAGACCAAACATTACAATGGGGAAGAAATGTGGTCTATGTGTCTTTAGCCATGGAACGATTGTTGGTGCCAGATGGGGTAGTTTGAGTATCTCAGAAACTGTTGATCTCCTGGGATTTTTACACAAAACAGTCTCTGGAGATTATATAAAAGATAGTGAAAAACAGAAAGAAAAATAGCCAGTGAGTGGCTATTAAGTGGGAAAAAATGCCTTGTTAATGAGAGAGGTCAGAGGAGAATGGCCAGTCTGTTTGAAGTTGACAGGAAGGTGAGAGTAACTCAAACAACCACGCATTACCACAGTGGTGTGCAGAAGAGCATCTCTGAACACACATCACATCGAACTTTGAAGTGGATGGGCTACAGTAGCAGAAGACCGTGAGCTTACAGCAATGCACAGAGTGGCCACTTTGTTATGCACAGGAGGCATCTACATAAAATAGGCACAGAGCGTGCAATTTCCCCATTCCTCCCTTCACTTTCAATAAAGACAGTACGTATCTACTTCTGCCCAGTGACCACCAGAACAAATAAAAGATTCAAAGTACGTTTATTATCAAAGTAGGCCTACAGTATACGACCCTGAGATTTGTCTTCCCACAGACAGCCTTGAAACAAAGAAACACCATGAAACCAGTTCAAAGAGAACATCTCACACCCAACGCGCGAGAGAAAGAACAGATCTCGCAAACGGCAAAAAGTGAGCGAATAACACACAGGATATTAAACATCAAGCCGCAGGGTACTTCAGACAGTCTAGGAATATCCAGTTCGGCCCAGTTCATTTTAGGGCTGTCATGCATTAGCTGCAGAGCCAATCTGCCCCCATCAAAAATCCCACAAAATAGCAATAAAAGAAGGAGTCACCAGAAAAACATGGTAACATGAACTGCACAGTCCTCTAAAAATGAGTCCAGTCCACAAACCGAGCTGATTAAGCCTTGCCCAAGACCTAAAAATCCGGCACCTTCCTCCAGCAGCAGCGAGGGAGAGGGAGACCGGTCAGGCACAGGCAGAAAATCAATCTCTCTTGGAGCTAAGAGAGAGATTAGTACAGACACAGCAAGAGCTTTCTCTGCGTCCTACCTGCACTCATAATATCTGGGAGCAAGTGATTGTTTTACATCTGCTGAGGAGGTCTCTTCTCCTCTGTCTATGTGGCGAGGCAGGCCAACTGTGCTCTCCCATTTCTCCAACGAGCTGCCAAATGCCTGATGGTGCAGTTAGTATTGGCGAGCTCAGGAATAATATTCCTATCGTGTTCTGAATCTGTCTAGGTATGTGGTAAATATATCTGAGTTGTTAGTTTATTTAAAATGAGGGGTCTCACAGCCCGGGAGGATTTTCATGGTAATGTTATGCTGTTTGTGCTTCTCACAGCCCTGGTAAAAGAGCCAATGTAATCAAAGGCCCCGCCAACCCTGGACATACTCTCTACTCCCCTCTCCCATCAGATAGAAGATACAAAAGCCTAAAAGCACGTACCACCAGGCTCATGGACAGCTTCTACCCCACTGTTACAAGACTCTTGAATGGTCTAATAACAGGGGTAATGGTCTGAAGCAATTACAAAGAAGGCATAACAGTGGCTATATCTCATTAGGAGTTTGAGAACTGGTATGTCACCAAAGCCACTTGCATCTTTCTACAAATGTACCATTCTGACTGGTTGTATCACCATCTGGTATGGAGGGGCCACTACACAGGATCAGCAGATAGTTGTAAATTCAGCCACCTCCGTCTCAGGCACTGGGCTCCCCAGCATCAGTATATTTTCAGAAGGTGATGCCTCAGAGAGGGGCTATCCACAATTAAGGACCCCCATCAACCAGGACTTGCCCTCTTCTCATTGTTACCATCAAGGAGTGTGCCTGAAGAGACACACTCGGCATTTCAGAAACATCTTCTTCCCTTCCGCTATCAGGTTTCTTAATGAGCAATGAACCCATGAAAAGTACCACCGTGTATTTGTTCCTCTCTTTGTGCTGCATTGCTTAATTTGTGGGTGTGTAGCTGTGTAGGTCTAGGGAAGACGATCAGACAATCTCTGGCTCCATCAACCTTATGAGATTGAGATGCAAAACCTCCTGATTGTGTGGATGCTGTGTGATGTGTTACCCTGTTACAAATCAGTGCCATGAAATACCAGATAGTATACCTGATATGCAATTAAGTGATTCAGCTTCATAATTTTTAATTTGACTAAAGTAAAACTAAAAAGGGCCCATTTTAATGACATAGTCTAATGTGCAAGTTGGAGCTCACAGTTTCCCTTCCACTGGTCCTCCATCGATTTCCCCGGGCCTCATCAACTCCCGGTCCCACTCCGAGTCCACTCCTTTCTGGTGTCTACGACCTCTCCGTTCTGGCGTCTTCTCTCTCCATCTTCCACCAAACAAAAGACCCAGATCACCTCAGTCACAGGCACACAATAAGAGAAAAACACTCCCTTCATTGAACAGCGCACATTCCAAGCCCCCGTTATCTCTAGCCATAACCCAAAGTCCAATCCAGGTGTAAAAGGCAGCGATATAGCTCCCCAAAGCAGCAGAGGCCACACTCTGTTGATAAAAACTGGGACAACTCAGTTCTCAACTCTGCCACGATCTCCTCTACCACTCTCCGGAGCAGGCTATCTGTGGACACTTCACTGCAGGGAACAACTACTGAGGACTGTACCCTGCTGGCGGATAACACTGCATGCCCATAATTCACTTACCCTAACTGTACGTCTTTGAAATGTGGGAGGATCTGGAAGAAAGCTATGGCATCGTGGGGAGAACCTACAAGCTCTTTACAGGCAACAGTGGGAATTGAACCCGAGTTATTGATCTCTGTCAAGTGCAGTAAACCAATTGTGCTAACCACTACACACCATGCTGACATCCCCCCATATGTCCTCAGTGGTAGAGATTATTTTGTATGGATGGCATCCAAAATGGTTTTTCACTGCACACAGTGCATGAGCCAATAATATAATAAATCTGAAATAATAAACCAGTATTATTCAACCCCTTGGTCAGTATATTGTCACATCATGGAAAAGGCTTCATCCAGTGCGGTTATTAGACAAAAGACATCCTGATATGATGATAGTTAGGAATTGAATCTTCATGGGCCAAAGAAATATGTTTCACTCAGACAGGGACGTGGATGTTAATACATAGAACGCAAAACTCAACAGCATAGCACAGTAGATATTGACTTCCTCTTCTGGTGAACACATTTCACCCCTTCCTCTATTGCCCTCTCTGACCTTTCACTTCTTCTCACCTACCTATTACATCCCCTTGGGTCCCCTCCTCCTTCTCTTCCTCCTGTTGTCCACTCTCCTCTCCTTTCAGGTTCCTTCCTCTCCTGCCATTCTTTCTCAGCCACCTGACTTCACCTATCACCTTCCACCTAGCATCTTTCCCCTTCCCTCACTTTCTCATGTCTTAAGTACCTCTGACGTATCTGCCTTGGGAGTGTGATCCATTGACTACATCTCTCAGTGTAAAACGATTACCTCTGACATCCCATCATCCTGGACTTACCTACAATCAGCTTGAAGTTAATTCCCCCTTGTGTAAGCCATTTCAGTCCCAGGGAAGAGTCTCTGGCTGTCCACTCTGTCTATGGTATTTCCAAGAGATGTTGAAGCAGGCTGAGATTTATTGGGAGCCGCACCATTACCTGTGGACGTTGAAAATTCAAGCCGTGATGCTTTTATGTTTGCAAAGAAACTATCCAGCCTGACTGCATCTTCCAGACCTAATTCCTACTTAATATGCAACGTATTTCTCCGATGAGTTAGCATTCTTCAACATGGTTTATTTTGCATAACGTCCCCGTGTGAGAGCACCTACACATTTTCATTTGCTCTGAACCAAAGGGGGCTCACGAGAATGATTCTGGGAATGAAAGAGTTAATGTATGAGAAGCGTTTGATAACTCTGACCCTGTATCTGCTGGAGTTTAGAATAATGATGAAGGATCTCATTGAAACCTGCTGGGTATTGAAAAGCCTAGATAGAGTGGATGTGGAGAGGATGTTTCCTATAGTGGGTGAGTCTAGGACCAGAAGGCATAGCCTCAGAATAGAAGGATGTCCTCTTAGAATAGAGATGAAACTGAATTTCTTTATCCAGAGGGTAGTGGGTCTGTGGAATTCATTGTCATGTACAGTCGTGCTGGCCAAGGCAATGGGTATACTTAGAGCAGAGGTTGACAGGTTCTTGGTTAGACAGGGCATCAGAAGTTACAGAGAGAACACAGGAGAATGGAGTTGAAGGGGATAAAAGATGGAACGGTGGACAGACTCGATTGTCCCAGTGGTCTAATTCTGCTTCGGTGTATTCTGGATATATTTATTTCTCTGCAGTGAGCCGGAGTGGGCCACGAAACATGAGGGTGTATGATGCGACCACCAACACTCTGAGTGTGAGCTGGGACCACGCGGAAGGGCCGGTCCAACAGTACAGGATTGTATACGCTCCAACAGTCGGAGACCCAATTGAGGAGTTTGTAAGTATCATCTTTCATCTGGCATACAGCCTCAATTGTAAATAAAAAATTGTCTGCTTAAATTCCATTGTTTGGATGTCCACAGAAGCATGGCTCTATGAGTCCACTGGGGAAGCTGAAGAACTGTGTGTGTGTGTGTGTGTGTGATGGAGGAATGGACTTGTTTCGCTGTGGAATGGTCCATGTTCCAAGCCTTCCACAGTAATGCTCCCCAACTCTTCCTGTGCTACTTTGACAATGTATCCATGCTGAGCTCATCAACTTTGCCTTGCCGTTAAATTCACTTGGTCCATTTCTGACACCTCGCTTCCCTTTCTCAATCTGTATCTCCACCTCTGTCTACCGAGATCTTTTATAAACCTTCTGACTGCACAGCTACCTGGACTCTTCCCACCTTTTCTCCTGTAAAAATGTTATTCCTTTTTCTCAGTTCCTTTATCTCCACTGCATCTGTTGCTAGGATGAGATTTTTTATTCCAGAACGTGCCTCCTTCAAAGAACAGATTTCCACTATTGATGCTGTCTTCCATTTCCCAGACATTCACCCTCATCCCATTTTACTGCCACCTCAACAGGGATAGAGCTCCTCTTGTCCTCACCTACCACCCCATCATCCAGCACAACATTCTCAAAGAAATTCATAAAATCATGAGGGTTATGGATGAGGTGAATGGTCATAGTGTATTCCCCAGGATTGGGGAGTCAAGATTAAGTGGGCACAGGTACATGATAAGAGGGGAGAGATTTGAAAGGGTGCTGAGAGGTAGTTTCTTTACACAGAGGGTTATGAGTACTTGGAACAAGCTGCTGGAGGAAGTGTATGAGGCTGGTACAATGACGCATTTAAGAGGCATTTGAATAGATTTATGGAGAGCAGGGGCTTGTAGAGTTCTGGGCAGAAGTGGGCAACTGGAACTTGCAATGAGTGGCATGGTAAATTGAGCTGGCTAGCACGTTTCTGTGCTGCGTTCTGTAGCTCGATGACTGACTGTGTTAGGGGTAAGACTCATGTTTATATACTTACAGACAGAAAATGGAGATAATTAAAAACTGGGTCCACATTTGAGTGCTGTGAGGCAGTGAACAGCAGGATATTATTGGGATCAGTATTGGGCTATATCTATTCTCAGTCTATACTATTGATTATTAAGGGGAAGTTAAGGGTAATACACTGATGTTTGCTGCCATTATAAAGCTAGGTGGCAACTAGCGCTGTGAGGGGAATTCAGTGGAGCTTCACCGGTCATATTAACAGGCTAAGGGAAAGGGCAAGGACATGACAGATGGAATATAACATGTTCAAGGTCGAGGACAGCTTCTATCCTGTTATCAGAGACTTGAACTGACTTCTTATAGATGAGTCAAGCTCTAAGCTCAATTTATCTCAATGTGATCTCTGTATATACTTCCAGCTGTCTGAGTAAAGCAGCCAACTTAAACAAAGATCCAATCTACCTTGGACATCGTCTCTTCTCCCCCATTCCCATTGGGCGGGGAAAATAAAACCCTGACAGCATGATCACTAGGCTCAAGGACAGCTTCTATCCTGCTGTTACAAGAGTATTGATGTCCTCTAGTATGATAAGATGGACTCTTTTACCCTGTAATATCCTTGCACCTTATTATTTGCTTGCAGTGCATGGTATTAGGCCATAAGGTTATTAGATATAGGAGCAGAATTAGGCCATTTAGCCCATCAATTTCATCATGGCTAATCTAATTTTCCTCTCAACCCCGATCTCCTGCCATCTCCCTGTATCCCTTCATGCCGTGACCAATCGAGAATCTATCAGCCTCTGCCTTGAATGTACATAAAGACTTGGCCTGTAGCAATGAATTCCACAGACATACCACTCTCTGGCTAAAGAAATTCCTTCTCATCTCCATTCTAAAAGGGCGCCTCACTATTCTGAAGCTGTGTCCTCTGTTCCTACACTCTTCCAACAAAAGAAACATCCTTTCCATATCTACTCTATCAAGACCTTTCACCATTTGATAGGTTTCATTGAGGTCACCTCTCATTCTTCTGGATTCAAATGAATACAGACCCAGAACCATCAAATGCACTTCATATGACAACCCATCAATTCCAGAAGCATGAACCTCCTTTGAACCCTCTTCAGTTTCAACACATCCTTTCTAAGATAAGAGCGCAAAACCTGCTCATAGTACTCCAAGTGAGGCCTCACCAGTGCTTTAAAAGTCTCAACATTACATCCTTGCTTTTATATTCTAGTCCTCTTCAAATGAATGCTAACATTGCATTTGCCTTCCTCGCCACAGATTCAACCTGCAAATTGACCTCTACGGAATCCTGCACAAGGACCCCCAGGACCAAGAAATACAAGTTTTGTATTTCTCTCCATTTAGAAAATAGTCAAACCTTTCATTTCTTCTACCAAAGTGCATGACCATACACTGTGTTCCATCTGCCATTTCATTGCCCATTCTCCTAAACTGTTTAAGTCCTTCTGTAACCTCTCTACTTCCTCAAAACTACCTTTCTCTCCACCCATTTTCATTTTGTTTGCAAACTTTGCAAAAAAGCCACTAATTCCATCATCCAAATCATTGACATATAACACTAGTTACTGGCAGACAGTCAGAAAAGGCTCCCTTCATTCCCACTTTTTGTCTTCTGCCAATGAGCCTCTGTATTTGTCTAAGTTGTGACTCTGATCTGCTTTGTTGTTTGTTAAAGAAAAGTCTTGCTCTCTTTTTGTTCCAGACCTATGTCCCTGGGAGAAGAAACAATGTGATCCTACACCCTCTCATGCCTGACACTCCTTATAGAATCAATGTGGTGGCCATGTACGATGATGGGGATGGAGGACAGCTGACAGGAGATGGCAGGACAGGTGAGCACCTTCGATTTAATGGTGCAGAACCAGAACCAGTTTATCATCACTGACATCTGCCATGACTTTGTTATTGTGTTGCAGCAGTACAGTTCCAAGACGTAAAATTCAACATAAGTTTCAGCAATGTATCAATAGTATGGGAAAGGAATCATGAGGCAAATGTTCATGGACCGTTTTGAAATCTGATGGCTGAGGGGAAGAATTTATTCTTGGATCTTTCAGTGTGGGTCTTTGGGCTCTTAAACCTTTCCGCTAATAAGAGGTCCCCTCCCAGGTGCTGGGTAACAGACGCTGCTTTCTTGATCACCACTTCCTGAAGATGTTCTCGATGGAGAAGAGCGTTGTTCCTGTGATGGAGCTGGCTGAGCCTACCAGCCTCTTCAGCCTCTTTTGACCACGCGTATTGGATTCTCCACACCAGCCGGTGATGCAACCACTCAGAATGCTCTCCATGGTACATCTTTAGAAAGTTAAAAGAGAAGAAGGCATATCCTGGGTTGTGAGGGTCCTTAAAGGATGCCCGTTTCTTGAAGCATCAGCTTTTGAAGCTGACCTTGACGGTGTGGAAGCCAGTGCCCACGTTGGAGGCGGCTGAGCTTGTAACCCATTGCTGCTTTTTCCGATCCTGTGCAGTGGTCCTCCATCCCAGGCGATAATGCAACCACTGTATATCTATAGAAATTCACAAGACTCTCTGATGGCATAACAAATCTCCTAACAAAGTAGAGCCACTTCTTCGTGATTGGGTCCGGGATAGATTCTTTGATATACCTTGCAGTTTTGCTTCTAATCCTCTGATCAAGAGAAATGAATGATAGGTCTTTGTCAGTTATTAGGTTATAAACTATGAGGGAGTCTAAGTCCAGAGGACACAGCCTCAGAAAGGAGAGAGTTCAATCTGTGGAATTTGTTGCAACGGATGGCTGTGTAGGCCAAGTTGTTATTTATATTTAAGGCAGAGATTGATAGGTTCTAGATTAGTCAGAGCATGGAGGGAGGTGCTTGACAAAGTAGTCCCTCAATTTATGCTGGTTAAACAGTATATATATCGTGCATAAACTGTCTTCCTCTTTTGTTCTACTGATATTTCAATGTATTCCTTACTTTTGTGGCTTAACAATTAGAATGAGATAACATATGATAATCAGGCTTATTGCCACTGATATATGTAATGAGTTTTTTTGTTTTGCAGCAAAAACAGTGCAATGTATTAAATATGCTATTATCTTAAGAAATATGTATAAAATAATTCAATAAGTAGTGCAAAAAGAGATCAAAATAGTGAGATAGTGTTAATGGACTCCCAGGCACCAGGGTCAGTGACATCTTGGATCGAATCCACACATTCTTAAGTGGGAGGGTGAGCAGTCAGAGGTCGTGGTCCAAGTCAGTACAAATGACATTGGTAGGAAGGGTGACGAGGTCCTGCAACGTGAATTCAGGGAATTATGTGCTAAGTCAAAGGACAGGACCTCCAGGGCTGTGATCTCAGGATTGCTACCCGTGGCACGTGCTGGTGGGGCCATAAGTAGGAAGGTTATACAGTTTGACACGTGGCTAAGCAGTTGGTGTAGGAGGGAGGGCTTCAGTGTTTTGAATGATTGGATTCTCTTCCAGGGAAGGTGAGACTTGTACAGAAGGGACAGTTTGTGCCGGAACTGGAGGGAAACTAATACCCTTGTAAGAAGGTTTGCTTGTGCTGCACAGAGGTTTAAACTAGAGTTGCAGGGGGATGGGATCCCGAGCGCCAGTGGTTGGGGGAAAGATGTCATCAGCCTGCATACAAAGTCAGGAATCAGAAAGTCGTGCATGGCAGGACTGACGATCTGAGTTGTGTATATTTCAATGCAAGGAATATTGTAGGAAAGCTGGATGAGCTTAGGGCATGGAATTATTACATAGGTACATGGATGGGAGGGGTGCAGTGTGGGTGCAAGGCAATGGGACGAGACAGATTAATAGTTCAGCTCAGGCTAGATTTGCTGAATGGTGTGTTTCTGTGCTGCAGTGTTCTGTGACTCTGACTGATTAGAAATCTTGTGGCAGAGAGGGAAAAAACTGTTCCTAAAGCATTGAATGCAATTTTCTTTAGCTTTTGTTATTTATTCCTCTTGTCAAGATGCATGTGTATTTAATCATGGTATCAGTGAACCATGTGAAGAGGCCACTTGATCGGTCCTTTGAAAGAAAAACTCAATTACTTCCACATTCTGCTCCTTCCTGTACTTTTTCCAAGTACTTATACAATTTCCTTTTGAAAGTCTCTTTCGTGCGATATGTTCCATAGCATCAGAACTCTCTATGTAAAAGCTCTCCTCCGCAGAATTATGCATCATTCAGCATAAGAGGGGACATTCAGCTTACAGCCCCTTTGCCAGAACATTGAAGAACTTCTCCAATGTTAGCCCGAATCTGACTTTTCTCTTTATGGCCTCTTCAAGACCATAAGTCATAGGAGTGGAATTAGGCCATTCAGCCCATCAAGTCTGCTCCGCAATCCTTGCAATTGCACTGCTTTTGTCTCATGTGCAGCATGCTGGGATTGGAATTGGTTTATTATTATCAGGTATACCAGGTTACTGTGAAAAATTTGTCTTGCATACTATTCATGCAGATCATTTCATTACACTGTATTACACAGTACATTGAGGTTTTAATAATAGGCATCCATTAGTCTCGAGAGACCAGTTTCCAGGTTTCCAGGGCACAGGCCTGGGCAGGGTTGTATGGGAGACCAGCAGTTGTCCGTGCTGCAAGTCTCCCCTCTCCACGCCACCGATGTTGTCCAAGGGAAGGGCAAGGGCTGATACAGTTTGGCACCAGTGTCGTTGCAGAGCAATGTGTGGTTAAGTGCCTTGCTCAAGGACACAACACGCGCCTTAGCTGAGGCTCGAACTAGCGACCTTCAGATCACTAGAGCAACGCCTTAACCGCTTGACCATGTGCCAACATTGAAGTAGAACAAGGGAAAACAATCACCATGCAGAATAAGGTGTAACAGCTGCAGAGAGAGTGCAGTGCAGGCAGATAATGAGGTGCAAGGTCAGAACAAGGTTGATTGAATGGACTGTGTCCATTCTTTCGTACTAGGCAACCACTCAGTCATCATGTAACAGTGGGGTAGAAGCTGCCGTGGATCCTGCTGGTACATGCTTTCAAGCTTTTGTATCTTCTACCAATTGGGGGAGGGGAGAAGAGAGAATGTCTGGGATGGGGATGGTCTTTGATTATGCTGGCTGCTTTACTGAGGCAGCACCAAGTATAGACAGAGTGCATGGAGAGAGGCTGGTTTCTGTGTTGTGCTAATAGAAGTTGGGAAGAGTCAGTGAGATTGCCCATTTGGGCAGAGCCACGGTTGTGTTGCTGGCTACGCCAGCCCAGGCAACATGAGAGGAATTTGTTTATGAAAACCAGTAGCCAACTGGCACAATTTTCTCTTGATCTGTTCCACGTTCAGAACTTTCCAAAGGGCTTTCTTCCACTTTAACGCATCCTCAGGTGCACCCTACCAAAACTCTTTGAGTCCTGATGTAGCATCTCAGCCTGAAAGTTTGCCCAGTCCCTTTGTCTCCAGAGGTACCTCTCAACATGATGAATTCTCCAAACTATTTACTTTTTGCTTCTGATTATTTTATTTTATTTTATTTAGAGATACATACAGCCCTTCCAGCCCTTTGAATAATAGAGCCTTTTAGCCCTTCGAAGACTCCAAAGGGTTTCAGCCTGAAACGTCAACTGTACTTTTTTTCCCCACAGATGCTGCCTGGCCTGCTGAGTTCCTCCAGCATTTTATCATAATTCAACAGGGTTAATGGCCTAATTCTCCTGCTGTATCTTATGTCTTATGGTCTCATTCATGTACCTATCCAAATTTCAGTTAGATGTCACCATTGAACTTGCATCTACCAGTTTTCCTTGAGGTGAAAATTCCATTAGTACTTTGCAGTGCTGAACTGCAAACAGACTGGGTTCTGGAAGTCAAGAAAGAGGCAGAACTTGTTGCTTCAAGATCATTTTAATAAGTGCTAATAGAACAAAGGGAATTGTAAACATAGAACTTCAAAAGTCCAGTAGCTAAGAACAAAGAACAAAAATAGAATAAAGAAAGATGGCTGGGCAATTTGTTCAGCTCTTTTTATATGCAGGTCTCATTCAAATAATGTGATACTAGAGAACTTTCTAGAATGATACAGAATTGGAACCACAAAGGGACACATTGAACAACTGCATATACATATTGTGACCACTAGGAAATATACTAAGCAGTTACACGTACATAGATGTTATACAAAAAACAAGCAGGCATAAAAGTTAGGCTATAAAGAAAATAACAAGTTTGCAGTCTAAATGAATACGGCTCAAGCTGGACATGAAGTGGAGCTGATAAAAATGAAGCAGGTATTATAAGACCAGAAGATATAGGAGCAGAATTAGGTCATTTGGCCCGTCAAGTCTGCTCTGCTATTTTATTGTGGCTAATCCATTTCCATCTCAGCTCTAATCTCTTTCCTTCTCCCTATATCCTTTCATGCCCTGCCTAATCAGAATCTATCAACCTATCCTTTACGTATACCTGACGACTTGGCCTCCACTGCTGCCTGTGTCAACAAATCCCACAGATTCACTACTCTCTGGCTAAATAAATTCCTCCTTAGCTGTGTTCTAAATGGTTGTCCCACTGTTCTGAGACTATGCCCTTTGGTCTTGGACTCTTCAACCCTAGGAAACATTTGCACTTCCATTGTATCGAGGCTTTTCCACATCGATAGGGTTGCTTAAGTGCCTTTTGCTTAAGACCATGTGTGAATTTGGTTGTAGAGCAATATTTCTGGCTTTGCAAGAAATCCATACGTCATGATGAAGTTTGATTTCTCATATTACTTTAAGGGATTCTAAACTCACATCCGAACTGGATGACACTTTATATGGTACATTTGTGCGCCTGCTCATTAATGCAAATATTTCTTCAGCTAATCATGTGCACCATCTCAAGGCATAAAAACGTGCTGTTATGGGCCAAGAGGTTTGAGTATCAGAAGCTGCTGATCTGGGATTTTCATGCACAACAGTCTCTAGAATTTACAGAGAATGGTGAGGGAAACCAAAAGCATCCAGTGAGTGGCAGTTCAGTTGGCAAAAATGCTTTGTTAATGAGAGAGGTCAGGGGAGAATAACCAGTGTGGTTCAAGCTGACAGGAAGGCAACAGTAACTCATATAAACATGTGTTACAACAGTGGTGTACAGAGGAGCATCCGTGAACGCACAACTTGTTGAAACTTGAAGTAGATGGTCTACAGCAGCAGAAGACTGTAAACATATGCTCAGTGGCCATTTTATTAAATACCTTCTGTACCTAATAAAGTGGCCACTGAGTGTAAATCTGCAGGTCTGGATTACTAGCCCCAGTAACATAACTACTTCAATATCACATTGTCCTGCTGAGTCTGTTGGCATTGAAGTCAATTGTAAAGTCTCCAAATGCTGCCTTCTGTTGAGATCAACTAACTGCTTGCAGTTGACTTTTCATTAACCCAGATCTTCCAGGATTATTTCTATTAGTTTATAGCCAATAAGTAGTACAGTCCTATGTTTTAGAATCTGGCCAAGAAAAGAAAATCAAGAATTGGCCTCTATCACCAAACCTCAAAGCTGTAAGCTTACTTGCAGAGGATTAGTTTAATTTTAGTGATCAGGAAAGCATGTAGATGAATCCATCCACATTACTTCCACATTGTAGCTAGCTATGAGTTGTGTCTCAAGCCAGCTAGAAGTCAAAGATTCAAGATGCGGTTCAGAGGCTCTCTGCATCATGGTCTAGTATGAAGATACCAAAACGCCAATGCCCTTGAATGAGAAGGCCTACAAAGAGTACTGGATACGTCCCAGTCCATCGTAGGCAAAGCCCTCCCCACCATTGAGGCTCTCCACATGGAGCTCTGTTGCAAAGGAAAGCTGCATCCATCATTAAAATCCCCCATCATCCTGGCCATGCTCCCTTCTTGCAGCTGCCATCAGGAAGGAGGTGCAAGAGCCTTGGGACCTACACCACCAGGTTCAAGAACAATTGTTCCCCCTCAACTATCAGGTTTTTGAACCAGAGGGGATATCCTCACTCACTTTCACTCACCCCAACACTGAACTGTTCCCACAGACTATGAATGCACTTTCAAGGGCTCTTCACCTCATATTCCTGATATTTACGGCTTAATTTGTTTTTATTTGTTTCTTTGTATTGTGAATGCCTGCAAGAAAATGAACCTCAGGGTTGTATATGTACTTTGATATTGTTTATTTCACACTTTGATCTTTTGGATGTGATGTCAAAATGTGGCTTACTCAGTCCTCTCAGGTGAAGGTAGAAGATCCCAGGTTAGTTCTCGTAGGCAGCCCCTTGGGCACAAGGGAGCTTTTGATCTCATGACCTCTGTTATGGTAACCATAGCAATACTTTCCAGCGTTAAAACATAGGTGAAATATGTTTTCTAGGTTTGTTGGATTCTATGTGTCATTTTGTCTTCCTGTTTTGTGATTTTGAATATTCAGCAACATAGATCAACAAATATCAAGATACAGAACGCTTTCTGTGTAAGAGGAGATAGTTTCCTGCCAGGATGTGCACCCACTCTTTAACCAAAAGACCATAAGACATTTGGAGCAGAATAAGGCCATTTGGCCCATTGAGTCTGCTCTGACATTTCAACAAGGTTGATTTACTGTCCCTCTCAACCACACTCTCCTGCCTTTTCCTTGTAACCTTTGACACCCTGACTAATCAGAAATCTATCAACCTCCACTTTAATATACCCAAGGACTTTGCCTCCACAGCCATCACTGGCGATTAATTCCCCAGATTCACTGCCCTCTGGCTAAAGAAATTCCTCCACATCTCTGTTCAAAAGGGACACTCCTCTAAACATCCTCTGTGTGTCCACTCTCTCTAGGTCTTTCAATATGTGATAGGTTTTAATGAGATTTTCCCCCATACTTCTAAAATCAAGTGAGACCAGGCCCAGGGCCATCAAATGCTCCTCATACATTAACCCTTTCATTTGTAGGATCATTTTCCTGAACCTCCCCAAACCCTTTCCAACGTCAGCTCATCCTTTCTTAAGTAACGGGCCAAAATTGCTCACACTGCTCCAAGAGTCAGTGCCTAATGCCTTACAAAGCCTCAGCATTAGAGCCTCACTTGTAACCTCAAGTCTTCCTGAAATGAATGCTGAAAATGAATTAATGTTGTCTGCTTCTGCTCTTCAGTGGGCTTGCTGGAACCTCGCAACCTTCGGGTGTCTGATGAGTGGTACACACGTTTCCGTGTCACGTGGGATCCTGCTCCAGCACCAGTCCTGGGGTACAAACTTGTTTACCAGCCCACAGGTAAGTAAATACCAGCTTCTGTGCTCTATGTACCTCCAGCTCCTCAGAGTTATGGCTATCTACCTACCTAAATCTTTATTTAAATTTACAGTGCAGAACATGCCCCTTAGGCACCGCCACCCAGCAATGCATCGATTTAGCCCTGACCTAATCACAGGGCAGTTTACAATGACCAATTAACCTACTAACCAGGACATCTTTGGACTGTGGGAGGAAACGCACATGCACCCAACTTGTACGCACAAACTTTTCTAAAGAGGACACAGGAATTGAACTCCAAACTCTGATGCCCCAACATTAGTGTTGTGCTAACCACTCCACTACCCCTCAATGTATTCCATTTATCTTTATACCTTTTAAATGTATTCTTGTCCCTCTCCTGTGCCTGTCCAACAGTTGTTGTAGCAAGTCTTGTATACAGAAATATTGTACTGGAGAAACTCGACATATCAGACAGCGTCTGTGGAGGAAAATAAACAGTCGACGTTTGGGGCTGAGACCCTCCATCAGGACTGAAAGAGAAGTGGGAAAATTCAGAATAAAGAAGGTGGGGGAGGGGAAGGATTACAGGCTGACAGGTGATAGGTGAAACCAGGTGAGGGGGGAGGTGGATGGGCGAGGTAGAGGCGATGAAGCCTAAGGGTGATTGGTGGAAGATGGCTGGAGATGTAGGAGTCTGATAGGAGAGAACAGTGGCCCATGGAGAAAAGGAAGGGGTGTGGCCACCAGAAGGAAGTCATGGGTAGATGAAGAGAAGAAAAGGTGTAAAAGAGGGAAATGGGGAATGGAAAAAGGGAGAAGAAATTAACAGAAGTTAAGAGAACTCCATGTTCATGCCATCAGTTTGGAGGCTACCCAGCGGGAATATAAGGTGTTGCTCCTCCAACCTGAATGTGTCCTCTTCATGGCAGCGGAGGAGGCTGTGGACAGACATGTCAGGATGGGAATGGGACTGATTACTGTGTCGCCTAACATTTCTGGCATCTGCAGAATCTCCTGTGTTTACAACTGAATGGGATTTTGGAGGACTAATTAAGGAAAATTGAAGGGATGTTGTAACACATTCAGTGCAATTTCCAATGAAATAGAGCTAACACATTAAGTACAGTAATGTTACTGGGTTTGTTGTCTGCAAAGTTATAAATTCAAATAAGGATCTTAGCCCTATCGGATATTAATAGCCATGAGTGCCCTCAAATAATGGGAGGCTATACTGCAACTACCCAATCTTCAAAGACTAGTTCACTTCCCTGTTTAATGTCCACAGTGAACTTAGCTGCCAATACTCACTGCATGAATGGTCGGTCCCGCTTACTACCAAGGAGAAGATATCAACCACAGTTCATCTATTTTCAGTTATATATTTTTAAATTAGAAAATCCAATCAAAATTTCCAAATAACAAAGCATTTCTAAAACTCAGAGGATTTCTGAAATACAGGTGCAATTCTTCAGGTTAAAAAGATGAATGAATTGCCCAGAGCAGAAAGCAAAGCCAGAGGAATGGATTCTAGTTCACCCCATGTCATTTTTCTTGAATTTCTTTAACTACTCTTAAAAAGCCTGAGCTTTTCCTTACATATGTACCTTATTTTTCTGCACTTGGCTGACTTCACAGGTATATATTTCCTCAGATGCCCTTATTTACACAAGTGGTCTAAAACCCTTTTGGAAGCATAGCTCCCCGGCACCAACTAATGCTGTGAATATTCCAAGTATTAAAGCGTCAGCAGTTTGATAAGCTGAGTGATATTGTCCAAATGGTCTGCAAGATTCCTTGAACTAAATGACTTAGCCGGCATTGTCTGTTTTATTTAATGATTGAGATACAGCGTGGAACAGCACCACTCCCCTCTCCCCCCGATTTAACCCTAGCCTAACCAATTAACCAGTACATTTTTGGACTGTGGGTGGAAACTGGAGCACCTGCAGGTCACAGAAAGAACATACAAACTCCTTACAGACAGCGGTGGTAATTGACCGGTGGGTCGCTGGTACTGTAAAGCGTTGTGCTAACAACTATGCTACCATGCCACCCTACTTGAAACAAGTCCAATTAACACACCTATTGTCTTAGAGTGCACCTCTTGAGAAACCAGTCCAGGTGCTAGAACCAAGCATCCTGCTTCCTGTAGACAGTGCATCTGTTTGCAAAGCTGTGCTTTCAACTTCAAATGGATTATAGCTGGTCATTTACATTAAAAACTGAAGACTGGCTCCCATTTACAACCAGAAGCTAAACAAAGAATATTAGCTTTATGTTTTATCTTATTCTGAAACAACCTTTTGATCTCTAGAAGTGTCAGCTGATTAGAAGTGAAAGCTGAACTTTGCAAAAGAGGAAGGGGTCCTTGACCCATGAAGTAAACATCCATCATAGTACATAGTTTCATTTTGAGGCTGGCCTTTAAACTTCCTGTAGCTGCACTTAGACTAATTTTCACCAGTCTGAGGTTGTAACATAGATTTTCAGCAAATCCAAATTGTTGTTTCCCTGCATGGTAATTTTATTTCAACCAAATATACTGAATAAACTTCCTTATGCTCCCTTTACCCTCCATAGTGATATCCTTATTGCTGTGTTTTACAGTGCCCTTGACTTCCCTTGTTACCCTTGGTTGCCTCGTCCTCCCTTCTTTGGGATGATTCTATCCTGCTGCTTTCAAATTGAATGAATGATCTTTATTGTCATTGTACATAGGTACAATGAAACTCTGTTTGGCGTCCTCTCAGGCAATCAAACAAAGCGGTAGATAAAAACAAGACAAGTAATAGAAAAACAGTATTAAGTAGATAAGTAGCAGAAAATAAGTTGCAGCAGTTCCAGAATATCACAGTAATGCACAAAGTGCCGTTAGTGCAAGTATTTGAGTCCTTGTGTGTGCTCACAGTTTCAGTCATTGTTCTGTGGGAGTGGTGTGATGGAGGCCACAGCTCTGGATCTTCCAGAATCTATCCTGCACCTTCTGAATTGCTTGCAAAGTCTGTTCCGAGACACAGTGAAGAAAGAATAAAAGCAAGGCAGACAGATGCGAAGTGAAATTTGACATGGGCAACAATTGACTCTTTCAGGCACCAACGAGAAAATGGAAGTGTTTGTGGGAGACACGACGTCCTACACACCACAAAACCTGAAGCCTGGCACAGCGTATGATGTCAAGGTCTATGCCACCTATGAATCTGGAACCAGTGAAGCTTTGACAGGCCAAGGAACTACCTGTGAGTTGAGAACATTTTACTGACAGCTGCCAGTGGGCCCTTTGTTTTATTCCACCTAAGTCTATGCTCACTTTCAGTGCTTTATACAGTACACTCAATAACAGCGAATTACTTTGACATTGAAGATTGGAAGTTAATATATGTTTTTTTTTTAATATTTGTTAATTAATGTTTTGGATACTGTTGGGGGAGATGTCTCATCAGGGGAAGGCAGCAGCAGCCGAGTTCATTGCACCATGCGGCACAGGAGGGAAGGAAAAGGAGTGGGAGAGCTATAGTAATAGGGGATTCGATTGTAAGGGGAATAGATAGGCGTTTCTGCGGCCGCAAACGAGACTCCAGGATGGTATGTTGCCTCCCTGGTGCAAGGGTCAAGGATGTCTCTGAGCGGCTGCAGGACATTCTGGAATGGGAAGGTGGACAGCCAGTGGTCGTGGTGCACGTAGGTACCAACGATATAGGTAAAAAAACGGGATGAGGTCCTACAAGGTGAATTTAGGGAGTTAGGAGATAAACTAAAAAGTAGGATCACAAAGGTAATAATCTCTGGATTACTACCAGTGCCTCTTGCTAGTCAGAGTGGAAATAGCAGAATATTTCAGATGAATATGTGGCTTGAAAAATGGTGCAACGGGGAGGGATTCAAATTTCTGGGGCATTGGAACCAGTTCTGGGGAAGGAGGGACCGGTATAAACAGGACGGTCTGCACCTGGGCTGGACTGGAACCAATGTCCTAGGGGGAGCATTTGCTACTGCTGTTCAGGAGGCTTTAAACTAATGTGGCAGGGGAATGGGAACAAGTGCAGAGAGACAGAGGGGTGTAAAATGAGGGTAGAAGCAAAAAGTAGTAAGGTGAAAAGTAAAAGTGGAAACAGGCAAATCCAGGGCAAAAAGCAAAAAATGCCACTTTTCAACATAATTGTATAAGGGCTAAGAGTGTTGAAAAAACAAGCCTGAAGGCTTTGTGTGTCAATGCGAGGAGCATTTGTAACAAGGTGGATGAATTGAATGTGCAGATAGTTATTAATGAATATGATATAGTTGGGATCACAGAGACATGACTCCAGGGTGACCAAGGATGGGAGATCAACCTCCAGGGATATTCAATATTCAGGAGGGATAGACAGGAAAGAAAAGGAGGTGGCTAGAGAGGAGATTAACGCAATAGAAAGAAAGGACATTAGCCTGGAGGATGTGGAATCGATATGGGTAGAGCTGCATAACACTAAGGGGCAGAAAACGCTGGTGGGAGTTGTGTACAGGCCAGCTAACAGTAGTAGTGAGGTTGGGGATGGCATTAAACAGGAAATTAGAAATGCGTGCAGTAAAGGAACAGTATTTATAATGGGTGATTTCAATCTACATATAGACTGGGTGAACTAAATTGTTAAGGGTGCTGAGGAAGAGAATTTCTTGGAATGTATGTGGGATGGTTTTCTGAACCAACATGTTGAGGAACCAACTAGAGAGCAGGCCATTCTAGATTGGGTATTGAGCAATGAGGAAGGGTTAGTTAGCAATCTTGTCCTGTGAGGCTCCTTGGGTAAGAGTGACCATAATATGATGGAATTCTTCATTAAGATGGAGTGACATAGTTAATTCAGAAACAAAGGTTCTGAACTTAAAGAAGGGAAACTTTGAAGGTATGAGATGTAAATTAGCTAAGATAGACTGGTAAATGATACTTAAAGGGTTGACGATCAATATGCAATGACAAGCATTTAAAGATCGCATGGATGAACTACAACAATTGTTCATCCCAGTTTGGCAAAAGAATAAACCAGGGAAGGTAGTGCACCCGTGGCTGACAAGGGAAATTAAGGATAGTATCAAGTCCAAAGAAGAAACATATAAATTAGCAAAAAAAAGCGGCATACTTGAGGACTGGGAGAAATTCAGAGACCAGCAGAGGAGGACAAAGGGCTTAATTAGGAAAAGGAAAAAAGATGAGAGAAAGCTGGCAGGGAACATAAAAACTGACTGTAAAAGCTTTTATAGATACGTGAAAAGAAAAAGATTGGTCAAGACAAATGTAGGTCCTTTACAGTCAGAAACAGGTGAATTGATCATAGGGAACAAAGACGTGGCAGACCAATTGAATAACTACTTTGGTTCTGTCTTCACTAAGGAGGACATAAATAATCTTCCGGAAATAGTAAGGGACCAAGGGTCTAGTGAGATGGAGGAACTGAGGGAAATACATGTTAATAGGGAAGTGGTGTTAGGTAAATTGAAGGGATTAAAGGCAGATAAATCCCCAGGGCTAGATGGTCTGCATCCCAGAGTGCTTAAGGAAGTAGCCCAAGAAATAGTAGATGCATTAGTGATAATTTTTCAAAACTCCTTAGATTCTGGATTAGTTACTGAGGATTGGAGGGTGGCTACTGTAACCCCACTTTTTAAAAAAGGAGGGAGTGAAAAAATCGGGGAATTATAGACCTGTGAGTCTGACATCAGTGGTGGGGAGAATGCTAGCATTGATTATCAAAGATGTGATAACAGCACATTTGAAAAGAGGTGAAATCATCGGACAAAGTCAGCATGGATTTATGAAAGGAAAATCATGTCTGATGAATCTTATAGAATTTTTTGAAGATGTAACTAGTAGAGTGGATAGGGGAGAGCCAGTGGATGTAGTATATTTAGATTTTCAAAAGGCTTTTGACAAGGTCCCACATAGGAGATTAGTGTGCAAGCTTAAAGCACACAGTATTGGGGGTATGGTACTGATGTGGATAGAGAATTGGTTGGCAGACAGGAAGCAAAGAGTGGGAGTAAACGGGACCTTTTCAGAATGGCAGGCAGTGACTAGTGGGGTACCGCAAGGCTCAGTGCTGGGACCCCAGTTGTTTACAATATATATTAATGATTTAGACGAGGGAATTAAATGCAGCATCTCCAAGTCTGTGGATGGCACAAAGCTGGGCGGCGGTGTTAGCTGTGAGGAGGATACTAAGAGGATGCAGGGTGACTTGGATAGGTTAGGTGAGTGGGCAAATTCATGGCAGATGCAATTTAATGTGGATAAATATGAGGTTATCCACTTTGGCTGCAAGAACAGGAAAACAGATTATTATCTGAATGGTGGCCGATTAGGAAAAGGGAAGGTGCAACGAGACCTGGGTGTCATTGTACACCAGTCATTGAAGGTGGGCATACAGGTACAGCAGTCGGTGAAAAAGGCAAATGGTATGTTGGCATTCATAGCAAACTGATTTGAGTACAGGAGCAGGGAGGTTCTACTGCAGTTGTACAAGGCCTTGGTGAGACCACACCTAGAGTATTGTGTACAGTTTTGGTCCCCTAATCTGAGCAAAGACATTCTTGCCATAGTTCAACAGATTGATTCCTGGGATGGCAGGACTTTCATATGAAGGAAGACTGGGTCAACTAGGCTTATACTCACTAGAATTTAGAAGATTTAGGGGGGATCTTATTGAAACGTATAAAATTCTAAAGGGATTGGACAGGCTAGATGCAGGTAGATTGTTTCCGATGTTGGGGAAGTCCAGAATGAGGGGTCACAGTTTAAGGATAAAGGGGAAGCCTTTTAGGATCGAGATGAGGAAAAACTTCTTCATGCAGAGAGTGGTGAATCTGTGGAATTCTCTGCCACAGGAAACAGTTGAGGCCGGTTCATTGGCTATATTTAAGAAGAAGTTAGATATGGCCTTGTGGCTAAAGGGATCAGGGGGTATGGAGAGAAAGCAGGTACAGGGTTCTGAGTTGGATGATCAGCCATGATCATACTGAATGGCGGTGCAGGCTGGAAGGGCTGAATGGCCTACTCCTGCACCTATTTTCTATGTTTCTATATAGAAAGCTGGGTGCAGGCACATTAACAGTTTTCAACAAGGGTTTCACAGGCATAGGGCTTCACCATGCAAAGTCTAAGGTGATGAATATCACAAGGGTGGGTTGCAAGGATTCAAAGATCAACTTTATCTGCAAATACATGTATAAGGAACTTAGCTTGGTGTGGATGTGCTGGGGATAGCCCGCAAGTGTCACCCCACATTCCCACACCAACGCAGCGTGCACACAGTGCTCAGCAGAACAATACAGAACGCAACGAAACAGTACACAGCTTCCTCCAGCCACTGCCTTCCTCAACATGTTTAGCGAGGCTTCAACACAAATCTTCATCTGGTTGGTAATACATCAACTGCATTTGATTTTGCCTTGACAAGGAATAAAATGATGAATTTTATAAAAACTCTTTCTCTCTTTGACTAGTGTACCTGAACGTGACAGGAATAAGTACTTACAATATCGACTGGGACACCTTCTGTATCCGGTGGAACCCTCACAGGGAAGCTACCTCCTACCGAATAAAGCTGCGACCTGTCGATGGTAAATATAACCAAATATGAAAGTGTTCCTAATTTTAACAAATGTAGAATTGTGCAGTATCAAGAGCTCCCCTGCATGTACGACCATTCAATAGAAGAATACATTCTGGCCTGGGTTGAGTTGTTCTCTGAGCTTGCCAAATTACTTGCAATCATTTCATCACCATTCGAGGAGACATCGTCACTGCGATACGTTTGCAAGTAAATTGCCAAGATCGCAGAACAACTCAACCCAACCATCAACCACCCGAGGTGCACATCTTCCCAATTATCTCTAACAATCTGAACTGTACGGTGTCCGGTCCCGGTGACATTCTGAAATGTATAGCATCCTGTCCCAGTGAAAAATTCAGTTGAAAATTCTTGCTTGTGTTTTTGATTGAAGATTCTTTATTGTCATTTATTGTCTTTATTGTGCACAAGCATAAAGGAAAATGAAATGATTGTTACTCTGGATCCCATACAGCATAAAAAAACAAGTATGAATATCGAAGCAATCCTATAAAATTCAATGTACAAGTAACGGAGTTTGGCCATATATATATATCAGAATAGTTTATATCCATAGACTGATTTTATCTACTTAAAGTGACACTGGGTGTGGGAGTATCTACATAAAGTGCTGGGAGTATCTACATAAAGTGCCTCTGACAGGGACTGGTAAAGTGACAAAGTGACCCTTGACAAGAGGAACTCCTCTAGGTAGCAGCAGGGCATCTGGAGACACAGTTGGAGTGTAGGTGCCATGGATTCCTTTATTACAGCCAAATGAGCAGACTGACAGGAAGGGTACAGAACAGAACTGAGACCATTTTTGATTGTTGAGCCTGCACTGACCTGACATAACAGGAATCCGTGAATCTCACTCTCCCACCCACAACCCTGCATATTTTTGCTTATCCAGTTCTCATAGTCTGTGATCACCCTGCAGCAGACATTGCCTCTCACGGCAGGAAAAGCTTTGGATCTTTGAACTCACCATTAGACATAGGAACAGAATTAGGCCATTAGGCCCATCGAGTCTGCTCCGCCATTCAATCATGGCTGATCCTCTTTTTCTTCTCCTCCTCAACCCCAGTTCCCAGCCTTCTCCCCGTAACCTTTGATGCCATGTCCAATCAAGAACATATCAGTCTCTGCTTAAAATACACCCAATGACCTGGCCTTAGATAGAGCTGTTATAGATAGCGGGGTCAAGGGATATGGGGAGAGGACTCTAACGGGGTACTGATTGTGTATGATCAGCCGTGATCACAGTGAATGGCAGTGCTGGCTAGAAGGGCCGAATGGCCAACTCCTGCACCTACTGTCTATTGTCTAGTCTCCACAGCTACACGTGGCAATAGATTCCACAAATTCACCAGCCTCTGGCTGAAGAAATTTCTCCGTTTCTCTGTTTTGAAAGGATGCCCCTCTATCCTGAGGCTGTGCCCTCTTGTCCTAGACTCTCCCACCATGGGAAACATCCTTTTCTCATTTACTCTGTCTAGGCTTTTCGATATTCAAAAGGTTTCAATGAGATCCCCCCTTATCCTTCTGAATTCCAGCAGGTACAGACCCAGAGCCATCAAACGTTCCTTGTATGATAACTCTTTCATTCCTGGAATTATCCTTGTGAACCTCCTCTGGACCCTCTCCAATGCCAGCACATCTTTTCTAAGATGGGGGGCCCAAAACTGTTCACAGTACTGAAGGTACTCACCAGTGCCTTATAAAGCACATCCTTACTCTTGTATTCTAGACCTCACCTTCCTTCTTTGTCATAGAATCCTAGAGCACTACAGCAGCACAGAAATGGCCCTTCAGCCCATTTAGTCTGTGCTGAACAGTTACTCCATCTCAATCTATTGACCTACTCCCAAACCATAGCCTTCCATCCACTTGCCTATCCAAACTTGCCATCTGACCTGCTGTGCTCCTTCAGCATTTTGTGTGTGTGTTGCTCTCAACTTCTGGCATCTGCGGAACCTTTTGTGTTTATGATTTGCTGCTCCACCATGAATCATTGTGCGATCTAATGTGATAAAATGGCAATCGTTATCTTTATGGTTTTATCAATTGGAGGCCTGAATGTGGCTCGACTGAAGCCCACGTTATGTTTTGACAGTGACTCAACATAACTGAAATAGACGAATAAAATATTCCAATAGTGGAAGTAAAAGGAAGAGGATCAAATAGATTACATTCTGGTGCCACTTTTCATTCCCAGGGACCATGGCTTGACTCCAAACCAGCTGAAAATCTTCTTTGCCCATATAAGATAAATATGTTCTTTAGCTGGGTGAAGTCCCATGGGCAGTTTGGATGCCTGTCGATCTGGACTCACTCCATCACAGTAGCCACTTTCACAAGAGAAAAAATAAGTATACCTAAATAACAGAAATTCCAGCATCCATCTAATTTTAGCATCTCCTCTCTCAATCGTATCTCAACCCGCCCATAGGACAGTTGCTGCCAGCATCTGTCCAAGCCCAGTCACCATGACTGACAAAGAATAAATATAAAAATTCTGCACTAGAAAGACTTCCGACCTTCGAGACCATCTGCTAACAGTCAAGAGGACTGTACAAAATTTGAAGGCTAGGATGGTGACTCACATAAGTGGGTCCACTTTGGAATAGTGTGGATGTTATGGCAATTAATTGTTGAGTCACAGATCATGAGAAATGTCACATCCATTAAAATGCTCAATAAATTTTACCATATGAGGTAGAATCATAGAGTCATTCAGAGCTACAGCAGAGAAACGGGGCCTTTGGTATGTCTAATTAATGTCAAACCGTTACCTGTATCGCGATATGGTGTGGAACAGGCCCCTGTAGCCGTTTGAGCCACGCCGCCCAGCGATCTGCCAACTTAATCCTAGTCTCATCATGAGATAATTTACACCAACCAATTAAGCTACCAACTGGTATGTCTTTGGACCGTGGGAGGAAACCAGAGCATCTGGAGGAAACCCATATTGTTACGGGGAGAACAGGCAAACTTGTTACAGGCAGCAGCAAGAATTAAAGCATTATGCTAACCACTATGCTACTGTGCCTATTATTCTGTACAGTCCCATCAAACTGCACGCGGACCACATATCCCCTTACCCCTCTCATCTGGGTGCTTATACAAATGTCTTTCAAATGTTGAAATTGAACCTACATCCATAATTTCTGCTGGCAGTTTGATCAATACTCTCACCACCTGCTGAATGAAGAAGCTCCCTCTCAGCTCCTGCTTAAATATTTCACCTTTCACCCTTAACCTGTTTCATCTAGTTAAGTGCCTGAACAACTTAACCTTGTTCCTGCAACTAAGAGGTTGACATTAAAGCTAATTCCTGCCCGGTACTGAAGGCATTAAACTGTCAGCGAAGTTATAAATGATCAGCCCACGCAGATGCATTTATGGAAACTGAATCAAAGTTTATTAAATTAAATACATAAATAAAAGAAAGCCACAAATAATTTGGGAGGAGGTTGAGGAATTCGATTGGATCAAAATGATTACGTGCGGGTAATCAGAACCACAGATTTTGTTGGGTCAAGTAGGCTGTTTCCATGTTCTAACAGAATAAGTCTGTTGGTCCCTGGGGAATGATTGGGGAGTAGGACAAATTGAAGATAATGTTCCAAGAGCAAGGCTAAACACTGGGCCAGTTAACTTTGTTTTCTCTGTGAGTACCCTTCAATGTAAAACCAGTCTGGAAACATTTGTTCGGCCTCTGATGCGCCTTAAGTGATTGTGTTAAATGTGTCCTGAATTAGTCTTAAACAGACCATGCCACAGAATTTCACGGGTATAACTCGAAAAGTTCTGAGATTATATTTGTGCAACATGACTAGTGACCAATCAGTGGCCACTTTATTTGGCACACCTGTAAATCTGCTTGTTAATGCAAATACCTAATCAACCAATCATGTGGCAGCAACATGATGCATGAAAGCCTGCAGACATGGTCAAGAGGTTCAGTTACTGCTCAGGCCAAACATCAGAATGAGGAAGAAATGTGATCGATGTGACTGAATGTGGGATGATTGCTGGTGCCAGATGGGGTGGTTTGAGTATCTCAGAAACTGCTGATCTCCTGCGATTCTCATGAATAACAGTCTCCAGAGTTTACAGAGAATAGTGCAAAAAAGAAAAAAAAATAAACATCCAGTGAGCAGCAGGTCTGTGGGTGAAAATGCTTTGTTAATGAGAGGGATCAGAGGAGAACGGCCAGACTGGTTCAAGCTGACAGAAAGGCGACAGTAACTCAAATAACCACACATTGCAACAGTGGTGTGCAGAAGAGCATCTCTGAATGCACAACATGTCGAACCTTGAAATGGGTGGGTTTCAACAGCAGAAGGCCATAAATATATCCCCTGATCACTTTATTAAGTATCTCCTGTTCATGATAAAGTGGCCACAAAGAGTATTTGAATAAGATTAATTGGGATTCAGTGAATGTTCTAACTCGTGCGGTGAAGTTTTTGGTGGGCTTCAGTTGAGCCATATTCGGGCCTCCAATCTCCAGTGAGGATTCAAATGGTTGCAGGGAAGTAGCTGTTTTTGAACCTGGTGGTGTGAGATTTCAGGCTTCTGTACCCCCTGCCCAAAGGAAGCTGTGAGATGGTGGCATGGGCCAGACGGCAGGGGTCTTTGATGATGGATGTTGTCATCTTGAGGCAGCACCTCCTGTAGATGCCACCATTGTTGGAGAGTGATGTGGCCATGATGCATTAGGCAAAGTCCACCATATTCTGCAGCTTCTTGCATTCCAGTGTATTTGAATTGTTTAACCAGACCAGATTCATTGAGGCATGTTCCTGTCTCACTGGGGTATGAAGTTTACTGTCCCTGCAGTGATGGAAGGTGAGAGGTGACCTGATTGAGGTGTATAAGATGATGAGAAGCATTGATTATGTGGATAATCAGAGGCTTTTTCCCGGGGCTGAAATGGCTAGCACGAGAGGGCACAGTTTTAAGGTGCTTGGAAGTAGGTACAGAGGAGATGTTAGGGGTAAGTTTTTTACACAGAGAGTGATGAGTGTGTAGAATGGGCTGATGGTGAGATGGTGGAGGTGGATACGTTAGGGTCTTTTATGAGACTCCTGGACAGGTACATGGACCTCAGAAAAATAGACGGCTATGGGTATCCCTAGGTAATTTCTTAAGTAGGGACATGTTCGGCACAGCTTTGTGGGCCAAAGGGCCTGTATTGTGCTGTAGGTTTTCTATGTTTCTACCCTCAGCTGGCTTAGCATGCCTGTCGAAGCTATGTATCAGGGTGTGATTGCTGTGGCATGCATGTGAGAAATCCCGAGGGCGACATGACAAACCCTTTAACCACAGGTACTACTGCCTAGTACCTCTCTAGACATCCAGAACACCCCATCAGGATCATTGGCTGTTTGGTATTTATATGCTAAACTGAAAATGACCTGGACAAAGATTTAACTCTCAGGCAGTAACTAGAAACTCAAACTTCAACTAACCTATGTTATCTTCGTATGCACATGGAATGTCTGGAGAGTTATGTTACTTCCATATGGTCTCAATTTACAAAAAAAAAGCCTATGGAACATTCCAAACAGGAAAATGAACCGTGCCCTGAAAGCTATAATTATATTAGCTTTCATTAGCATAGTCTTTTGACATTTGCCAACTAACTTGTTAACCAATATAAAGGAAAGATGCTAATGGTATCAGAAAAGAATGCTTCATTTTGGGCTTCCATTTGAAACAACCGATCCCCACATGTGTGGACATATACACTCAGTGAAGACTTTATCAGTTACCTCTTGTACCTAATAAAGTGGCCACTGGATGTACGTTCATGGTCTTCCGCTGTTGTAGCCCGTCCACTTGAAGGTTTGACATGTTGTGCTTTCAGAGATGCTCTTCTGCACACCACCAATGTCACACGTGGTTATTTGAGTTACTGTCGCCTTCCTGTCATCTTCAACAGTCTGGCCATTCTCATTAACGTGTTTTTGCCGACAGAACTGCCGCTCACTGAATGTTATTTTGTTTTTTGCTCAGTTCTCTGTGAACTCTGGAGACTTTTGCATGTGAAAATCCCAGGAAATCAGGAATACAGGGCTTGGAATGATATGCTGAATTTGTGCAAGACATTGGTGAGGCCTAATTTGGAGTATTGTGTACAGTTTTGGTGAGCTACCTACAGGAAGGATGCACATCAAGTTGAAAGAGTACGGAGAAAATTTACAAGGCCTTTGCCAGGTCTGGAGAACCTGAATTATAAGGAAAGATTTACTAGTTTAGGACTTTATTTCTTGGAAAGTAGAACACTGAGTGTAGATTTGATAGAGGTATAAAAATTATGAGGGGTATGTATGGGATAAATACAAACAGGCCTTTTCCACTGAGGTTGGGTGGGACTATAACTGGAGGTCATTGATTAAAGGTTAAAGGTGAAAATTTTAAGAGGGACATGAGGGGAATCTTCTTCACTCAGACAGTCGTAAGAGCGTGTAATGAGCTGCCAACACAAGTGGTGTGTGCAAGCTTGCTTTCAATATTGAAGAGAAGTTTTGATATGTACTGTGGTGAACTATGTGCCTGTCGGGACACGCCCCTGCTGACTGCTCCTGTGGCTCCTCCCACAGGCCCTGGTATAAAGGAGACCTGCGGCCTGAAGATCGGCCTCAGTCTCCAGGACCTTGTATGATAGACACTCACTCCTGGTTCCTTCTTCCAGTCAATAAAAGCCGATATCTCGCCTACGTCTCAGTGTGAGTTATTGATGGTGCATCAATTTTATTGACTGGAAGTTTTAAAACATGGAACCCGTTTTGCGTCCGGACCGGTTGGATTTGGACCCTCAAGACCCTGACGCAGCTCTCGCTTTTGAACACTGGCTTGCATGCTTCCAATCGTACTTGGCGGAGCTTCGTGCGACTGAACCCGCCGTTATGCACAGAATCCTACTCTCGAGGGTCTCCTCCAAAGTTTACTCCTTTATCCGGGACCTGCCGACCTACGAAGGGGCACTGGACGCCCTCAAACGACAGTACCTGCGGCCGGTGAACACCGTCTACGCAAGACATCGCTTAGCTACCCGGCAACAGCGGCCTGGCGAATCGTGCGCTGAGTTTCTCCGAGCACTACAGACACTCGTCCGACCTTGTGACTGCAAGACGCTCACGGCAGAACAGCATGCGGAGCTGCTGGTGCGAGACGCCTTTGTGACGGGACTGAGGTCAGTGTACATGCGCCAGCGACTGCTGGAGAACTCGGATCTTACCTTAAGCTCGGCGATAGAGAAGGCCAACGCTCTAGAAGCTGCGCGGCATAACGCCGACGCTGTCCAGTCGCGCGATTCCCCGCCGGTTTCGTGGACGCCTCAGACCCCGCCACCGCCGGCTCCCGGGAGCGAATTCGCCAACGCCGCCGCCAGTCGCGATTCCACGAGCTCCCCGACCCAGACCACGGCTGTGGCCCGTAAGAAACTCGTGCTTTGTTATTTCTGTGGCCAAAAGAAACATCCTCGACAACGCTGTCCAGCGCGAGAAGTGACCTGCTCCAGCTGCGGAAAGCGGGGCCACTTCGCCAAGGTCTGTAAGTCTCAACCTCGAGCGGAGTGCAGCGCTGCGGGTGAAACGTGGGGGCCGCCATCTTGCATGCCGGGATGTGGGCGGCCATCTTTGTCGACGTCAGCACGCCCCGCCCCCGATCCTCGGATGCTGACCGGGTACCCCGGATGTGAGCGGCCATCTTTGTCGGCGTCAGCATGCCCCGCCCCCGACCCTCCGATGCTGACCGGGTACCCCGACGGCGATCCAACTCTGGCCACTGTGACTCTCGACCAAAGCGCCCCACACCAGCTTGCAAGATCCATGATGGACATCCAGGTGGAGGGGCATTGGACTGGATGCCTGTTTGACACGGGCAGCACTGGGAGTTTTATTCACCTGGACACAGTGCAACGCTGCGGACTTGCAACGCGGCCGGTCAGTCGGAGGTTCCATTTGGCCTCTGGGTCGCAGTCCGCAGACATCCGGGCGGGTTGTGTAGCGACTTTGGTGGTGCAAGGCACAGTATATCGGGACTTTGAACTGCTGGTCATGCCTAATCTGTGTGCACCTGTGCTATTGGGGCTGGACTTCCAGAGCCATCTCGAAAGTGTGACTATGGTATACGACGGGCCCCTCCCACCACTCACTGTCAAGAATCCTCAGTTTTGTGGGACTTCTTCACATACCCCGCTACTGACCACACACACACACGGACACACACATCCCATCCAGAACCAGGCCAACAGCTGCGCTACCGACACTTGCAGCCTCTCCACTCTCAAGATCCCTCCCCCACCGCTGTTCGCCAACCTGACCCCCGACTGTAAACCTGTGGCAACCAAAAGCAGGAGGTACAGCGCGGGGGACCGGGCCTTCATTCAGTCGGAGGTGCAGCGGCTGCTCAGGGAGGGGATCATTGAGCCGAGCACAAGCCCTTGGAGGGCCCAGGTGGTTGTTGTTCGGACTGGGCAGAAAAATAGGATGGTGGTGGACTATAGTCAAACCATCAATAGGTTTACGCAGCTTGACGCATACCCCCTACCCCGCATCGCGGATATAGTCAACCAGATTGCTCAGTATAAGGTGTACTCGACAATAGATCTGAAATCCGCTTATCACCAGCTCCCCATCTGCCCAGAGGACCGCCCCTACACCGCCTTCGAGGCGGGCGGCCGGCTCTATCACTTCCTGCGCGTCCCTTTCGGTGTCACGAATGGTGTCTCTGTCTTCCAGAGGGAAATGGACCGGATGGTGGACCAGTACCAACTGCAGGCCACATTTCCCTATCTGGATAACATCACCATCTGTGGTCATGACAGGCCAGATCACGACGCCAACCTCCAACGGTTTCTCCAAGTGGCCGCAGCTCTGAACCTTACTTATAACAGGGACAAGTGTGTTTTTGGTACCACCCGCCTTGCTATACTTGGGTATGTCGTGGAAAACGGGGTTATTGGGCCTGATCCCGAACGTATGCGCCCCCTGTTAGAGCTCCCTCTTCCCACCACTCTCAAGGCCCTCAGACGGTGCCTGGGGTTTTTTTCCTATTACGCCCAATGGGTCCCCCATTACGCAGACAAGGCTCGCCCCCTGGTCAAGTCTACCTCGTTTCCCCTCTCTGCTGAGGCCTGCACGGCCTTCAACTGCATTAAAGCGGACATTGCCAAAGCTACGATGCATGCAGTGGACGAGACCGCTCCCTTCCAAGTGGAGTGTGATGCCTCCGATTTCGCTCTGGCTGCTACCCTTAATCAGGAAGGCAGACCAGTAGCATTCTTTTCTCGCACCCTCCAAGGCTCTGAAATTCGGCACTCCGCGGTGGAGAAAGAAGCCCAGGCCATAGTGGAGGCTGTTAGGCACTGGAGGCACTATCTTGCTGGCAAAAGATTCACTGTGCTGACCGACCAGCGCTCGGTTGCATTCCTGTTCAGCAACCAACAGCGGGGCAAGATCAAAAATGATAAGATTTTGCGGTGGAGGATAGAACTCTCCACCTACACCTATGATATCCTGTACCGGCCTGGCAGACTCAATGAGCCCCCTGATGCCCTATCCCGGGGAACATGTGCTAGCACACAGCTCGACCAGCTGTACGCCCTTCATGCACAACTTTGCCATCCGGGGGTCACCCGATTTTACCATTTTGTGAAAGCTCGGAACCTGCCGTACTCCCTGGAGGACATCAGGACGATGACCAGGGACTGCCAAATTTGTGCCGAGTGCAAACCGCACTTCTACTGTCCTGACACGGCACAACTTGTCAAGGCCACCCGCCCTTTTGAACGCCTGAGTGTTGACTTTAAGGGCCCCCTTCCCTCCACTGACCGCAATGTCTATTTTCTCAGTGTTATTGACGAGTTCTCACGGTTCCCCTTTGCCATCCCCTGCCCCGACACCACTGCCACGTCCGTCATAAAAGCCCTGCGCCAGCTCTTCACTCTGTTCGGGTATCCCTGCTATATCCACAGTGATAGAGGGTCCTCCTTTATGAGTGAGGAGCTGCGCCAGTACTTGCTAGCTAGGGGCATTGCTACCAGTCGGACCACGAGTTATAATCCCCGGGGTAATGGCCAGGTAGAGCGGGAGAATGCCACAGTGTGGAAGGCCACACTTTTAGCCCTTAAGTCCAAAGGGTTGCCGGTCTCTCGATGGCAGGAGGTCCTCCCTGAGGCACTGCACTCTATCCGCTCTCTGTTATGTACGTCCACCAATGCCACCCCTCACGAACGCCTATTCTCTTTTCCCAGGAAGTCTGTCACTGGGACCACCCTACCAGTTTGGCTGACGTCCCCGGGGCCAGTGCTGCTCCGGAAACATGTGAGGAGCAATAAATACTCCCCGCTGGTGGAGAGGGTTCACCTTCTCCATGCGAACCCCCAGTATGCTTACGTGGTCTTGCCTGATGGGCGGGAGGACACGGTCTCCATCCGCGACCTGGCACCCGCAGGTGCAGCAGACCACTACCCTGAAGGCTCTCCGGTAACTGTGAACCCTGCACCTGAGGTGACACCGTACTCACCAGGCCCTACACAGACTCCTCACGACACTTATAGCTCACCAGGCCCTACACAGACTCCTCACGACACTTGTATACCGGGCGTTTCGTACGCATTTATACCAGGCGCCTCGCACATGCATGAGGGATCACCGGCGCCTAGTGGGCAAGAACACGCGCAACCCCCGTCCCCTGTGCAATCGCCAATGTTGCCGGCACCTATGCGGTCACAGCCGGTGCTACGTAGATCGCAGCGACAGATTCGACCGCCTGATCGGCTTGACTTGTAAGAACCTTCGCTTCATGAGGACTTTTTCAAACGAAGGGGGGGTGAATGTGGTGAACTATGTGCCTGTCGGGACACGCCCCTGCTGACTGCTCCTGTGGCTCCTCCCACAGGCCCCTGTATAAAGGAGACCTGCGGCCTGAAGATCGGCCTCAGTCTCCAGGACCTTGTATGATAGACACTCACTCCTGGTTCCTTCTTCCAGTCAATAAAAGCCGATATCTCGCCTACGTCTCAGTGTGAGTTATTGATGGTGCATCATGTACATAGATGGTAGGGTATGGAGGGCTATGGTCCCAGTGCAGATCAATAGGAGTAGGCAGTTTAAATGGTTCATCACAGACTGGATGGGCCAAAAAGCTTGTGCCTGTGCTGCTGTGCTTTTCTATGACTCTATGACTGTGTCAGCAGTTCCTGAGATACTCAAATCAGCCAGTCTGGCACCAGTATTCATTGCATGGTCAAAGTTACTTGGCATTTCTTCCCCATTCTAATATTTAGTCTGAACAACAACTGAACCTCTTGACCATGTCTGCATACTTTAATGGATTGAGTTGCTGCCACATGTTTGGCTGATTAGATATTTGCATTAATGACAGGCGCACAGTTGGACCTATTAAAGTGGACACTGTGTACGTGTATACACATACAAACAGATGAAGCAGACATCTCCCCAAGTACACATAGAATTACACAGAATTTTTAGCAATGAACACATACAGAGATGATTCATGAAATATGTAGAACAGTTCTCCAGAGCCCTGGATTCATAATCCAGCTTTCCCAAAGTGTGCCAAATATAGCTAATGATCTTGGAATATTTATTTATATATATATAGAGCTTCAAACCCTGACTTAAATGTAAATCAAAAAAAGGCTGCAAATTTGCTGATTCAGCTTGCTGATATAAATGACAAACAACAAAGGACCCAGCACTGATTCCTGCAGTACACAGTCAGTAAGGCAACCACCTATGACCACTCTATGGCTTCTCCCGCGAAGCAGATGTCTAATCCAGGGGATCCCAACCTTTTATATGCCCTGGAATCCTCCCTTTAATCGAGGGATCTGTGCACCCCAGGTTGGGAACCCCTGCTTTAATACAATTTACTAACTTGTCCTGAATGCCAAGTGACTGAACCTTCTTCGCCAGCCTTCCATTTGGGACCGTCAAAGGCCATGTTAAAATCCATATAGACAATATCCACTGCCTTTCCTTTGTCTGCTTTCCTGGTAACCTCCATGGAAAAAAAAACTATAAGCTTGGTTAAACACAGCCTCCCACACATAAATCCATGTTGACTTTCCCAAGTCAATCCCTGTCAAACCAAACCCGATGTCCTGTCCCTTAGAACGCCTCCCAATTACTTACCCACTACTAACTTCAGGCTCAGCGGCCTATGATTTGCCAGCATACTTTTAGAGCCTTACATGATAAAGGGAACATTAGGCATCCTGCAGTCCTCCGGAACCTCACCGTTGACGAAGGACAGACTGCGAAGTAATAAAGACCCAATTTTGCAACTCATATACAACCCTGTGAATTTGATATAGGATACTACATACAAATATGAGCCTGCAGTCTTGTCACATGAAAGAAAACTAAGCTAATCCTCTTCTTGTCATTGCTTATGGATTTTTTAAGAAGCTGATATATTTTACCATAACACATATACTCATGAAGCACTAGGGCACGGAAATGTGCCCTTTGGATAATCTAGTCCATGCTGAACTGCTAGTTTGCCGAGTCTCATCAACCCACACCTGGAATATAGTCCTCCACACCCCTCCCATCCATGTACTTATCCAAACCCATATCCATCACTTTCACAGGTATCTCGTTCCACGCTTGCACCACAGTCTAGTTGAACAAGTTCCAACTCAGGTTCCCCTTAAGTATTTCACCTTTCGCCCTTGGTTGGTGGCATCTGTCTTGAGAGACCATGGATCTGCGCCTGGAGTTTCCAGGGTGCAAGCCTGGGCAGGGTTGTATGGGAGACCGGCAGTTGCCCAAGCTGCAGGCCTTCTTCTCTTCATGCCACCGATGTTGTCCAAAGGAAGGGCACTAGGACCCATGCAGCTTGGCACTGGTGACATCACAGAGCAATGTGTTGTTAAGTGCCTTGCTCAAGGACACAAACACTCTGCCTCAGCTGAGGCTCGAACCAGTGCCCTTCAGGTTACTAGTCTAATGCCTTGCCCACTAGGCCACGTGCCAACACCCTTAACCTATGACCATTAGTTCTAGTCTCACCCAACCTGAATGGGGAAAAACCTACATGACCTTAACTGCTCTATACCCCTTATTAATTTTGTATACCTCTGTCTAATCTCCTCTAATTTTCCTGTGCTTCGGGGAATAAGGTCCTAACCTATTCAAACCTTCCCTACAATTCAGGCCCACGAGTCCTGGCAACATCCTTCTAAATTCTTGCTGTCCTGAGTGCTTTTGCACTCCAGATACAGTGAGTGATTATTCTTTGCTTCATTTTGTTTCTGCAGTTTATGCTGGTGGACATCAGGACGTTACAATCAATGGTGCTGATTCTAGTTACTGCTTCACTGGGCTCTCCCCGAATACTCTCTACGATGCCGTTGTATACACTCAGCTTCCAAACCTGGAGGGTCCTGGAATCAACGTGCAAGAGCGTACATGTGAGTACATGGATGCAGAGTTCAGCAGACATCAGCGACGGATCAGCCAATAAGCTGTCAGGTTAAAGGTGGGAATTAGATTCGTGTCAGTACAGATGCAGTCGGGGTATTGCTAGGACAGCGAACTGATTACTGTTTAGCAGTGCTGTACACTTCACATGAAATTTGAATAATATTTTATCTTGTATTATTTTGATGTACCTTGTGTGATTAAAGTTGCACTGCGGTTTGGAGACACATTATGTACAGTCAGATGACGATAAACTTGAACTCGGATACTTGTTGCAAGAGGAAAGTGATTACTGATTGATGGCATGAGAAAAAGTGGATCACTGTTGGCAAAGTTACAATTTATAGTAAGGACTTTGTTCAGAATAAGAATCAGATTCGTCACCACTGACATATGTCATGAAGTTCCTATAACTCAACAAGACCTCATAAAAAAGTCTTTGTTTATAGATAAATAAACAGAGACCCTTTATGATGCCTGCATGGTAGCCCACCAGGGAATTGAGTGTTTTATGGGTAATACCAGCCATATATTAATATGAAATTTGTGAACCCCCGACGCTTGTATTTTGTGTATTTCCTATGTGAATACTTTTCTCAGTTTTGTTTAAAAAGAAACGTGGGAGTTCTCCACGACTCAGCTCTTGAAGGGCTGTCCCAGAGTAAACAGATCAGACAAATTCAGAACGGGACAAAACAATGGTGGTGGTAGGAAGCATTTCTCTATCAGAATCAGGTTAAATATCGCTGGCATATGTCATGAAATTTGTATTTTTCAGCAGTATTACCATCCAATACATAAAAAAAATGCCTATAAATTTCAGTAAGATGTATTGTGGCCATCACTGAGACGTGGCTAAAGGATGCATGTCTCTGGGAGCTGAGTGTCCAAGGATACACGGTGTATCAGAAGGATAGGTAGGTAGGTAGAAGGGGTGGCATGGCTTTAATGGTAAGAAATGATATTAAATCATTAGAAAGAGTTGACATAGGATCAGAAGGTACAGAATCTTTATGGGTTGAGCTAAGAAATCGCAGGGGTAAAAGGACCCCGATGGCAGTCATATACAGGCCTTCAAACAGCTGTAGTGATGTGGACTACAAATTACAACAGGAAATAGAAAAGGCTTGCCAGAAGGGCAGTGTTATAATTGTGGAAGATTTTAACATGCGAGTGGATTGGGAAAATCAGGTCGGCACTGGATCTCAAGAGAGAGAATTTGTAGAATGTCTAAGGGATGGCTTTTTAGAACAGCTTGTTCTTGAGCCCACTTGGGGATCGGCTGTACTGGATTGGGTGTTGTGTAATGAACCAGAGGTGATTAGGGAGATTGAGGTGAAGGAACCCTTAGGAGGCAGTGATCACAACATGATTGAGTTCACTGTGAAATTTGAGAAAGAGAAGCTGAATGTGAATGTGAAATGTGTCGGTATTTCAGTGGAGTAAAGGAAATTACAGTGGTATGAGAGAGGAACTGGCCAAGGTTGACTGGAAAGGGACTCTAGCGGGAAGAATGGCAGAGCAGCAGTGGCTGGAGTTTATGCGAGAAGTGAGGAAGGTGCAAGACAGACATATTCCAAAGAAGAAGAAATTTTCGAATGGAAAAAGGATACAACCGTGGCTGACAAGAGAAGTCAAAGCCAAAGTGAAAGCAAAGCAGAGGGCATACAAGGAAGCAAAAATTAGTGGGAAGACGGAGGATTGGGAAGTTTTTAAAAGCTTACCAAAGGAAACTAAGAAGGGCATTAAG